>NC_133333.1:206069404-206296904 GCF_042186555.1 Aquarana catesbeiana | reverse complement strand
AGCGAAGCCTGGGACCCCCACGGCAGACATCAATTCTTCAACATCAAAATTGGTGGCCTGAGGAGTCCATATGTAAGGGAGGGCAGTCTGGTCCGGGATTCACAGAGACTCGGATAGCAGCAGATGACATGTGTGTCCCCAGGCTGTGGTACCACAAGAGGCTGCATTTTTTGGCCGACCAGACTGGATCCAGGGTCCTCACTTTCTGGTCTTCCTTTCACGCTTCATTCCGGGCTGTGGCTGTGCAGTTGGAGATGTGGCAGGAGGAGGAGTAGGACCTGGAGGAGGAGGAGGACTGGGAGGACCTGGAGGAGAAGGACGAGGAGGAGGACCTGCAGGAGGAGGAGGAGGACCATCCCAAAGATGTGTGTGAGGTGTAATTTTTCCCTTTATACCTTTCTCCAGAGCCTCCGATATGAGGGCCTCACACAAGGCTTTTTGGCCCTCCTCCATCCTCTGCATTTTATATGGTATGAAGGCAGCAATGTTCTCCTGCCTGGTGTGTGGTGCTCCCAGGACCTCTGTAGCCCTCCAAAAGAATGCTATAGCCGCCTCCTCTAGGGTACTCGTCCTACTGCCACTTTCTGTTTTCAGGGGGGGTGGAAGGACCTTGATATCAGCCAGCCGGCTCGGCCCGGCCACCTCCTGGCTGAGACTTCCCTGTGTATGAAAAAGGGACATGTTTTTAGTTTTTGCTTCATCAATCACAATCCTAAATTAGTACTCCCAACTAACATCTAGTTAACATCATTGATTGGACAAGCAGAAATATTTAGAGGAATGCTATACCTGGCTCAATCTGGGTTCCTCCACATGTGGCCTGGAAGGCCCAGGTTGGGCGTCAGAAGCCTCAGCCGGGGGGAAGGAAGCGTGGAAGGAAGACTGGAGAGGGATGGCCTGGGTTCAGTCTGGCCTGCCAGAAAGTGCAGCCTGTCGTAGTACAACATCCTGGGGACATAGATGTCATCTGCTGCTCCGGATCTCTGTGAATCCAGGACTTTCTTGAGCTCCCTCAGATATGTGCTCCTCAGGCCACCAATTAATATCTTTAAATAAGTGATGTCTGCCGTGGGGGTCACCTGCTTCACAATTTCACACAATTGCTCCAGTGCTGCCTTCCTCTTTGCTTGGTTCTTGAAATGGGGGTGGTTAATCTCCCACAGACATGGCAGCTCACTTAGCATATCTATGAATACTGACATGAAGTCATTATCTTTCATTAAGATATCCATGTTCACTGCAAGACACAACACAAGACAAAGTCTAATGTCAGACAAAACTCTCCTAATCTTGTTACAATATAGGCCTCAATCTAGAAGCAGTATAGGCACAAGTTTGTCTCTTACCTTCGTTCATACGATCAGCGCGTCCAATGCTCCTTCCTCCGCTCATAGATCGTACGTAATACGCACGCGTGTTACGCTTTATACACACTGCGCATGCGTGTAACTCCGCCCGCCCCTGACATTCTTTCTAGTGTATTCCCCGCCCCTTTTCGTTCAGCGCAGTGGGGGAAGAGCATGATGGCGGAGTTACAACAGGTGCGTGATAATTCTAACAACGAGGAGGAGGAAAGCCCGGATCCAGGCACGTCCCGATCCAGAAGGAGACGTTTTAAGGCCACAAATATGTCATTTGGGGAGATGTTGGAGATGGTCGACATCATGAAGAAGTCCGACTATGACGGAAAATATGGGCCTTACCCCAACCCGAACATCCGAAAGGCCAAGATCATGGCGAAAGTGGTCAGGAGTCTTGAGCGGAATTTCGGGGTACAAAGATCAAAAGATCAGCTCAGGAAGCGGTGGTCGGACCTGAAGTTGAGAGAGCCAGAGCAGTACCGAAAGATCCGGAGAGTGCTGCAAAAAAGTAAGTAGTTGTGCTGTGTACCTATTCTTTCTGTCTTTATTCCGTTCGTTCTGCTCCATATGCTTTTAATAATTGTAACGTTTAAAAAGGTCAACTTTAATGTTCATGGGCCCATTATTCGTTCGTATCAAACATTTTTCTTTCGGCCTCTAGAACACCATTGTTTAGGCCATATGCATTTTCACACATTTTTTTTGGGCCTACTTGGATGCCAAATATTTGTTTGTGTAGATGGATTTGTTACTAGAATGAAATGCAAACTAGATTGTGTGTAAGGAGAGGACACTGAGCAGCTGTTTTCACATCTGGACACTGGAGCACTAGTGTGGGACACAAGAACACCCTTTTTATTAGGGGGGCACACAGGTGCTCCAGTGTATACTATAGGGGGGGCTACATCTGTGAAGCTTGTACCAAACAGGTAAAGTATTGCAGCTTGACAAAGGACACTAAAAAAGATACATCTTGGAACTCGGCTAAAATAGACAATTGTACCCCACTTCCAAGCAATGTTTCCTATTTCTAGTTCTGCCATCAAATATCTGTGTGCTAATTATACCATTTTTGTTTTACATAGACTCGGACACCCCTCATCCGAGGAGACCAGAGCCCCCCCCCCTCTGGAAGAAGGGGAAATACCAACCCAAGAAGAAGAGCAGGAGGAAGAAGAAGACGTGGTGGAGATTGGCACCACAACAGGTGAGTGTCTGCGACCACAGGCTCAGGTAAAAGAGATGGATGTTGGCAGATTTTTGAGACCTTTTTTTTTGTTCTTTATCTCTTTTTAGGTGATCGTGATCCAGAACGCTTTACATCTGAAAGTGCCCAGATAGTCATCGGGGAGATCATGGGGTGTAATCTCCAATTGCAAAACATCCAGCAACAAATCACTGATGTTATTAAAAAAAAATAATAACATCATTGATGTTTTGGGGCGAATTTAAACCCCACAAAATCACCTGTTTTATCTTACGAAAATTTTTACAATGTTTAGAAAAGCCAAATTTGGAGGATGCACACAGTGTGCCAACATGTGCTGTCTGCCATCACGGGAGATCAATGGACTCGTTTTGGGGGTGCAACCCCTTCCTCAATTATAAAGTCGCATTGAGGAAGGGCTTGCTCCCCCAAAACACGTCCCTTGATCCCCCCTGATGGCAGATAGCACATGTTGACATTCGTAAATTGGTGTGCATCTTCCAAATTTGGCTTTTCCAGGGGTGATTTCCACCCATCTGAACGCTATATCAAACACAGTTCCTAAATACTCATGTCTGATATAGCCTTCAGGTTTTACCATATGTGAACTTTGTAAGTTCAAGTTTTTTGGCTTTCTTGTTGGTTTTACACAGGCCTGTTTTATCTGAAATGGATATTTCGATTTTTGAGAATGCTACTGCAAACATTGTTATACAACAAACATGTTGGTTTGTTTTAAAAACCTTTGGGAAATGCACATGTAATTGTGCAGGTATAAAAAAGTGCCTTACTCAAGAATGTGTGGATTATTGTCTCAACACTACAACACTTTTGGGGTGATGTAATTGCTGTTTTATGCAAAAATGGGGGTTATTTCCTAAGGGCAAATACACTTTGCACTACAAGTGCAGGTTCAGTGCAGTTGCAAGTGCACTTGTAGTGAAATGTGTTTTGGCATTTAGGAAGTACCAGCCAACACTGTTTATTATAAGGTTACCCAATCACGACATTTTCTGCACTCAACACATTTCTGTCAGGGTCAGCTAAAACACACACAAGCAGTAAATGTCCACAAAGAATTTCTTTTGGTTGTTTTTTATTTGAAAAAGGTGTCACAGATTGTATGGCATATTGATAGCCCCCCTACCCGCAAAGACCTCCAGGTAGCGTAACCGGACATCACGGGCATTCAGGGAGGGCAAGCCAGGACGGCCACTTTCAAGCGCCGTCAGTGTTGATGGATTAGGGATTCCGGCCTCAGGCCCAACTGAGCCAGCATAGTTGGCTGAATGTTTTCTTAAAAAATTATGGAGAACACAGCAGGCAAGTATTATATGGTTCAGTTTATACTCCGCCATATGGATGGGTGTCAGAAATAATCGGAACCAGCTGGCCAGGATTCCAAATGTGTTCTCCACCACTCTTCAGGCTCTGGCCAGCCGGTAATTAAAAACCCTCTGTTCCGGGGTGAGGGTCCTCATCGGGAATGGCCGCATCAGGTGGTCCTCCAGCGCAAATGCTTCATCAGCAACGAACACAAATGGGAGACCTTCAACATTGTCCTCTGGAGGTGGCAAGTCCAAGCTGCCATTCTCGAGACGCCCCCTTAAGAACTCCGTCTGGGCGATCACTCCACCATCGGACATCCGGCCATTCTTCCCCACGTCCACATACAAGAACTCGTAATTAGCCGACACCACCGCCAACATCACTATACTATTAAACCCTTTGTAATTATAATAGTACGACCCGAGTTGGGTGGTGGGACGATGTGGACGTGTTTCCCATCAATTGCCCCTCCGCAGTTAGGAAAGTCCCACCGCTGGGCAAAGTGGGAGGCCACAGTCTGCCATTCCTGTGGCGTTGAAGGAAACTGTTGAGGAAAAAACAATAAACATTACTATTTTTTCTAAGATACATGGCAAGCAGATTAGACACAAACATTATGGGGCAACCTCCAGATAGCATTTACTAAGGGGAACTTAACAAGGCCAAAGTATAAGGTACACCTATCATATTCCCCCTCCCCTCCTCTCATGGGCCATTTCTAACATTATAGGGGGGGGGGACTCTTGGACAGGTAACCCTCTTCACTTCATTGAGAGATGAATGCCTAAATACAGGGTATTACTTGTAACAGACCCTCCTTAGTTACACTATTGGCAGCCCACTGGACAGGTAAGAAGTGTCAGAATACAAAGATATAAATACACACTGTACACATTTGAGGACATTTGGACATTCTGCTATTACCTATCAAGATAATAATAGAATAACAAAACTTTAAACAGTACCATTGGAAAGTATACAGGCAGGCCCTTGCACTACATGCTTTGGGGAATTCATCCATACATCTGACCAGTAAAGAGATGGGTATAGTGTGTATGGGTTTGGCAAAGTCAGCAGATAGATGATTGAGGATAGAGAATTGGGATCAGCTGACTTAGCAGTTGGGGGAGGGAGGGTTAAAAAAAATTGGGGGACACCACAAAAAAAAGCCTCTGGGGGTGTTTGGGGTAAAGCACTACTATAGAGCTGATAAAATACATTGTTAAGTGACTACATAAGGTGAATATAGGGCAGGAGACACCATGCTGGAGAGGTTATTGAAGGGCAAATATGTATGAAGGACCTAACATAATAATTACATAACAATCCAGCATGCATGAGAACAAAGGGGACATTCACAGCATATTACAATCATGGTAATTAGGGAATGAGGGAAGAAATAGAAGATATTATCAAACATTAAATACAATAAAATGTGAGATAAAAGGATAAAAATCGTACCTTCATATACTCCTTCTGCAGGACCTGTATGATGGCAGAACAGGTCTCTGGGATAATGATCCCCAGAGCCTGGGGGGAGATGCCTGTCGAGAACTTTAAGTCCTGCAGGCTTCTCCCTGTGGCCAAATACCGCAAGGTAGCGACCAACCTCTGCTCCGGAGTGATGGCTTGCCTCATGCAGGTATCCTGCCTGCTGATATAGGGGGTCAGCAAAGCCAACAAATGGTGAAACACGGGGTCCGTCATCCTGAGAAAGTTCCTGAAATCATCAGGATTATTCTCACGGATCTCACGGAGCAAAAGGCATATGAGAGAATTGGTCACGCTGAAGCAACCAATTCTTGGTCCATGAACTCCTCCCCACCCTGTTCATGGACTGGACTTGTGTCAAGGTCAGGACCCCAACACCAAGCCCCCGCACAGCACGAACTCTACGAGGAGTACGCATACGAAACATGGCTAGAAAACGGTCGGCTGCTCAGAACGAAGTAACAGAACGCACTGAAGAACAGCAAGGCCTGTGAAGAGCGACCTGAAAACCAGTAACGGACGAACAAGAATACAATGACTACTTAAAGTCACGCGGAACTTGCTTGCCCGCACTGAAGAGCAGATACAAACCCACAAGCACAAACTGAACGGCAGAAAACGATCTGAGAGCCACGAGTCTGAAAAAGCGCGAATCGTCTCTCACCAAACTTTTACTAACACGAGATTAGCAAAAGGAGCCCAAAGGGTGCCGCGCTTGGTTCTGAACCGGCCTTTTCTAGTCTCGTCGTACGTGGTGTACGTCACCGCGTTGTTGGCGATCGGAAATTCCGACAACTTTGTGCGACCGTGTGTAGGCAAAACAAGTTTGAGCAAACATCCGTCGGAAAAAATCCTAGGACTTTGTTGTCGGAATGTCCGAACAAAGTCCGACCGTGTGTACGGGGTATAAGATAGATTCATGGGTGCCAGACACTTCTTGAATGCAAGGAGATTTTATTTCTCTTGAACAGAACTGTAGAAGAGAGGGTTTAGGGCCAGGACACCCTTCAGGTAGTTGCAATGTTAATTGTCAGACTCTGAGACTTCTTTAGGTAGACAGCCATATAGGGAAAGGCATCCAGCTAGACACCACATCTGCATGTGTAGGAATGCTGTCTCCTATGGCAACAGTCTTAGAACAGTTCCTAACACAAGTTAGGAACAACAAACTCCTTCATTTTCTTTACAATCACTTCTTGTAGTTTCTCAGTCCACTGAGCTCCCAGACTCTCTCACTAGACTTGCTAATTCACTGCCACCAAATCCCTTGAGCTCTTCCAATCTTCACTTTAGTATTTTCCTCAAGCATCACCCCCGCTTCTCTGCTGGGTCCCTAGCTTAGCACTCCAGATACTTCTCAAGCTTCACCCAAATAGCCTGCTCGGTCCCTGGTTCAATACACAAGGCTGCTCTGCAAGCATCACCTCCGCTGGCTGAGTCCCTGGCTTGACACCTGCTGAAGTTTCCCTATTCTTCAATGTCCCTGGTTGGTGAGAATACTGCTCCGGTACTTGCTTCAGCTACTCACAGTGGTCCCTGGTAACAAGGTGGATGGTCCCTTAGTGGCGACAGCTTCCCCTCTACCTCTGACCATGACAAGTTCTCCGGCCTTCAGAACCGTCACTTCTGGTTGGACTGCAAGGCGCAGTCCCAACCCTACGCTGCTCTCTTGCTTCTGGATAGGCCCTTAGACAGCCTAGCAGCCAGATGTGCCCAGGAAAGGCCCATGCTCCGGCCTAGCAGCCCGGGCAACACAAAACACACCCACCCAGACAGCCGTCCAGGTGGCACAGAACACTGATCACCTGACTCCACACAAATATATAGGTTCTCCCAGCAGGCCAAGGGATTTAATAAAACCCCTGCCCATTGGCTGAGATACCCCATATACTCCTAATCTGTCCTTGCTTTGGCCTTGTCTTATCTAATGCCACCAGATACCTGAAGAAGAGAGAAGGGCAACAATTCTAGACTTAGGGTGAAATCAAATGATCCCTAACAATGAGCCAAGATAACTTCACCTGGCAGGTAAATTTAGGAGAAACCCTGCCTAAACATCAGGGTGCTACATCAGCTCCCTTGGAGGGGAATGAAGAAAAAGACAGCAGAGGAGAAGAGAGGGGAAACAAGAAAAGAAGAGAAGAGGAGGATAAGAAAGAGTAGGGGAGTAAAGGTGAAGAGATGAGGGAAGGGGAATGGAGGAGAGAAGAGAAGACAAAAGAGAAGAGAGGAGAGGATGGGGAAGGGGCAGGAGAAGGAGAAGGGATAGGGGTTTATCATTTCACACACATAAAAAAGAAATTATAATAATTCAAATGTTCACTTTGGCAATGATTACATTCTTCATGACCCCAGTCTTATGTATTAGTACTACAAATATCCATCTACAACTTAGAAATGTTAGCAGTATTCACCAGCTGAGAGCTAAGGCACTTAATGCCTGATAGAAAATCTATTTAATATTGAATGTGACATGAGATGTGCTTCTGCCTTCCAGTGATCAATGTGAGGAAAAGGAAGTTGGACTCAGGGCGGCAATTACCCATGTTGTAAAATTCGATCCCAACCTGGAAAATCTCACAGACCCAATTGTGCTACCACAAGCTGACTGCCTGACGTCCTGTACTATTCTGGAAGTCATCAGCAAAGACCTTGATGATTTTGTGAAAAATTGTAGGAGATTGTCAAAGCTTCTGAAACCTGGTGGGAGCTTGTTGTATTATGGAGTACTAAATGGCACATTTTATATGGTTGGGGGGGAGAGGTTCCATATGGTAAAGTATAATGAAAGCAACTTGAGAAGTATACTCAGTAATGAAGGGTTTGTTATCACCCATTTGGAGGTCTCTCAAAGAAAGGCTGAGAGTGATCTGTCCGATTTTGATTCAGTTGTGTTCTGCACAGCTTATAAACAGTAGAAACATATTTAGGCATGCCACCTACAGTATGTATTTGGCCAAGGTGTGTGAGCAGTCTTCTGGATACAGAGATTGTCGGTTGCACACCTGCTTCCAAAATCTGAAAACAGCTTTTCACAATAAAGGATGATAGCACTGCTGAGCGCACATTGGAAATATGATGTATCATATATAGTAAATAAAGATAATAAATGAAATTTGGCACATAAAATTCTAATAAAATAAAGGTAATAAAAATAAAATTGTGACTCTTCTGCTACTTTAGGATACACTATGCTCTGCCCATTGGGTCGCTGAAAACAGCTTTTTATACTGGCATAAACAAGCTGTGGTCATTTTTAGCTACTGGGTTTTGGTAGGCTACCAAAGATACGCAAGTCCTAATGAAGGGGTCATCCTAAGATCTTAGAAATGTGTTAGCATCTTTGATTGATTTTTGAAGCTAATAAAATGACAAAAAACAAAATATTCTGATTTCAGAACTTTTATTTGTGGTGCTTTTACACCTTGATTCATGCACTATTTAACCCTTTATGAACCTTTTCCCACCAGCCATATGCATATATGTGGCAGCATGATGGTAGGTTTTAACCACTTGCTTACTGGGCACTTAAACCCCCCTCCTGCCCAGACCAATTTTCAGCTTTCACCGCTGACGCACTTTGAATGACAATTGCGCGGCCATACAACACTGTACCCAAATGAAATTTTTATCATTTTTTTACCACAAATAGAGCTTTCTTTTGGTGGTATTTAATCACAACTGGGATTTTTATTTTTTGCTAAACAAAAAAAGATGGAAATTTTTTTATAAAAAAAAAAAAATCATGTTTCATAGTTTGTTAAAAATTTTGCAAACAGGTAATTTTTCTCCTTCATTGATATGCGCTGATGAGGCGGCACTGGTGGGCACTGATAGGCTGCACTGATGGGCATTGATAGGCACAGTTAAGGCAGCACTGATGGGGACAGATAAGGTGGTACTGATGGGTACAGATGATAAGGCGGCACTGATGGCCACTGATAAGATGGCACTGATGGGCCCTGATGGGTGGCACTGATGGGCACTGGTAGGTGACACTGATGGCACTGATAGGTGGCAATGATATGCAGGACTGTTGATGAGGCACTGATTGTGGGCACTGATGGGCAGCGCTGTCATATACTGCTAGGTGGCACTGGCAGGTGGCACAGGTGGGCACTGAGGAGCTGGCGGCAGCTCTCCGTGATCGGGACTGATGTCCCGCTGGTGATCGGCTTTTTTTTTTCTCCTCACGCTGTCAGTGCGAGGAGAAAAAATAGCCGATTACCGGCTCTGTTTACATCACGTGATCAGCTGTCATTGGCTGACAGCTGATCACGTGGTAAGGAGTCGGGATCGACCCCTTACTCCGATCTCATAGACTCGCTGATCACGGAGAGCACCATGCGTGCCCTGCAGGAGGTGCGCAGGCTGATCGGGCATGGGAGGACGTCAATAGATGTCCTCCTGGCAGAGCAGGTCCATGCTGTAGCCATCATTCGGGCATAGCGCAGATCTGAACAAGTTAATGCCGGGCTGCCGTATTCATGTGTACTCCTGGCAATGCTGTTTTGTGTTGGAAGTGAACTCACTCTGTTCCCCCCCAGTGCTGTGACTGAGCTGTCACCAACAGCTCCCAGTCACTATTTACGATTTACGATCACGTTATTAAATGATCAGAAACCTGCCCACCAGCCTCTGGCATTAAAGTGTTTGTAAACCCTTAACCACTTGACAACTGGGCACTTAAACCCCCTTCCTAACCAGACCAATTTTCAGCTTTTGGTGCTCTAACATTTTGAATGACAATTACTCAGTCATGCAACACTGTATCTATATGAAATTTTTGTCTTTTTTCACACAAATAGAGCTTTCTTTTGGTGGTATTTAATCACCGCTGGGTTCTTTATTTTTTGCGCTATAAAAGAAAAAAGACTGAAAAATCTGTAAAAAAAAAATGTGTGAGACTTTTACACAGCGTGGCCACATACAGAGGCCCAACATGCAGGGGAGCACCTTCAGGCGTTCTGGAGTGCCCAGGCCAATTTTGACATTTCTCTCCTACATGTAAAAATCATCCTTTATTAGCTAGAAAATTACATAGAACCCCAAAACATTATATATGTTTTTTAGCACTGGAAATAAAAGGTGGTATAGGGCGCACAGGACTAGCGTAGTCCAAATGATGTCTCTATTAAGGATCGGCAGTCCAAAAATGAACGGGAGAAGTGTAGGTAGGAAGGGATGAAAGGATGGTGATCTTCAGCAAAAAGGGCTGCAACTTTAAAAGACTTGAAGCAGGGTCTAAAATGACATAAAAACAAACAAAGGCGCCTCTAAGTGCAGAAGATAAACAATTTTAATACCCCAACTGGGTTAAAAACACTTACAAAATAGAAGTAAAAAAACAGGCACATCGTGGGTAAGGCTGCATTGGAAGAGGTCACGATCAGAGGAAGCCTTCAGGAGGATGGATGTAGTCACTGTCAGCAGCGATGTAAAACACAGGGAACAGCTGTGAAGCCGGCGTCGTCAGCGTGTGAGGGCTGCGAACCCGGAAGTGATGTCATCCGCTGGGTGGCTCTGTGACCAGCCTGAACCGCAAACGAAAGGCCAGAGAGGGGATGTGATGTCATCAGTGAGGGACGCGTTTCAGAACCGTCATTCGTTCCTTTCTCAACCTCGGATTGCACTGATGGCTGGGGAGGATATATACAAGCACACTGGCAGTGGATTGGCCGGGGGGCGGGGACAACTAGATTAAATAAGCACACTGGCAGTGGATTGGCCGGGGGGCGGGGACAACAAGGTTAAATAACAATAGGTCTAGTAAATACATGTGAATATAGACACACACCTGCAATAACATGCTGAGAAACAAAAGAACAACAATGGAAGAAAATAAAATCAAGGATGGTGATGTTGAAGATTAAAAACGATCTGTATAACAATCCAAGTGCCCAATGTGTGGGTCTGACAGATCATAGGAAATGTTGCACATAATAAATTGTCCGCAAATGGGTAACAAGAAAAGAGGGGGGGGGGAGAAAAGGGAAAAAGGGGGACCATGCATAACATTAGTCATATTAAAATAAAAATGTATAAAAATATATATAAATACCATAGATTCGAATGAAGGAAAGTATGTGAAAATAAAAAATCTATGTAAAAAATATATATATAAAAAAATATATATATATAAATTGGTAATAATAAACCATCTTATTATTATTAAAAGTGGGGGAGGAGGGGAAAAGATTGGATAAGTGTGGTAAAAAGATGTATTATCAAGGTATGGCATTAACTTCGGTAAAAAATGTATAGTCAAAGTATGGCACTAACTTCGAAGTCTTCATTTAACCCTCCAGGGGCTAAGACATTTAATAAAAATATCCAATACATTTCTCTATGGCATAGTCGTCGGTAGCGTTCAGCTGGGGGGAGATCTTTTGACATTGCCTCAATAACCCATACTCTGAGGCCGCTGGTGGACTTATCATGGACGTGTAGATAATGTTTGGGGACACTGTGATTATCTAGTCCGCCTTCAATAAAGCGACGGTGTTCACCAAACCGTTTCCGTAGTGGCCGGATGGTGCGCCCTACATAAAATAAACCACAGGGACAAGTAAGGCAATATATGACATGGTCAGAAGAACATGTGTGGAAGCCCTTTATTGGATATGTTTTGCCTTTGACGTGAAAATCTTTCTGGCCATGTGTCACAAACCGACAGGTCTTGCAGAGGGGTTTGCGGCACTGATACATCCCAGAAATAGCCAGGAAGGTGGGCATATGGTGACCAGGAGGTGGAGGTCTAGGCCTGAGTTTGCTGGTCGCTACCTTGCTCTTAATATTGGGTGCCTTCCTATAGGCAAATTGAGGTCTATTAGACAGAGTGGAAGCTAGATGTTCGTCTTGTAATAGTAGAGGCCAATGTTTTTTAACAATATTTTCCATTTGTTTGTGTTGGGTATGGAATTGAGTAATGAATCGTGGATTACTATTGTCAGTGTTATGGCGTGGATGAGAATATTCAGTAGGCGGTTTACTCTTATATTTTTGATACGCTGTATCCACGAGATCAACGGGGAATCCCTTTTCAAGAAATTTTTCTTTTAGGATGAGACCTTCAGTGTCATAATCACTCTGTAATGTACAGTTCTTATTAAGCCTACAGAACTGGCTCTTAGGTACGTTGTTTAACCAAAGAGGGTGGTGGCAGCTTTTATAGTGGAGGAAGGAATTTCCAGCTGTTGGTTTGGTGAAGTTTTTGGCGTGTATCTCCTTACCTATCCAAAACAGTTCGAGGTCCAAAAAGGCTAATTTGTTAGGGTCAATGACAGAGGTGAAGGTGAGGCCCATATTATTGGTGTTGCAATATGTGACAAAGTCTGAAAATACTGATACGCTGCCATCCCAAATGATGATCACGTCATCTATATAGGGGCCATAAAAAACAATATGGGAAAAAAACGGATTGTTGTTCCATATATATTGTAGCTCCCAGTGCCCCATGGTAAGATTCGCATATGAGGGAGCAAAATGCGCCCCCATAGCTGTCCCCTGTAGCTGCAGATAGAAGTTGTCCTCAAATTTAAAATAATTGTGTGTAAGACAGAAGGAAGTGGCCTCAACAATGAAGGAAGCTTGCCTAGGATTAAGCATGGGATCTTGGCAAAGAAAAAACTGTAGGGCATTGAGGCCTACTTCATGAGGTATAGATGTGTAGAGAGATTGAACATCTAAAGAGGCCCAGTGGTAGTTTGTATCCCAGGAGTAGGTGGTTAAAGTTTCCAGTAGATGAGCGCCATCTCTAATATGTGACTGGAGGGATTGGGCCAGTGGCTGGAGGAATTGATCTATGTACTGTGATAGTCCACTGCTAATGCTGTCCATAGAGGCCACAATCGGTCGCCCAGGTGGTGTTTTAAGGTCTTTGTGCACCTTGGGCAGATGGTAAAAGTAGGGAGTGAAATGTACTTCTTTAACTAAAAAAGAGGCCTCTTTTTGTGTGATGATGTTTTCCTTCAGTGCTTTTTTAACCAGAGAAGAAGCTTCGATAGTGAATACGGGTAAGGGATCTTTATTGAGTCTGATATATGTGTTGGTATCAGATAATAGTCGCATGGCTTCAGAGACATAATCAGCTCTATTCTGTATCACTATACCTCCCCCTTTGTCAGCACTCTTTATGACCAGTTCTAAATTGTTGGTGAGTGTGTCAAGAGCTCTTTGTTCATGATGGGTGAGATTGGAGATGGAATTTTTATTCTTATTTTTATTGTTATTACACAACTCCTGTATTTCTGTATGGACGATGCGATAAAACGCATCGATACATGAGCCTTTGGACTGGGTTGGATAAAAGACCGATGTGGGTTTGAAGGTGGTGTTTTGAATGGGTGGAGAAGTTATCAGATGTTACGTGTACAGCAGAAGATCATTGTCGTGATCTGCTGAAGGAGAGGATAAGGTGGGGGGATGATTGTACAATTCTTCTAAAATGGAAAGGGGATCACTGTCAGTATGAGCCTCAGTAGTATTATGGGACACTTCAATTATGTTTGAATCAGCATGTGAGCGATGTTTATTGGATTGGATGTTGAAAAATCTTTTTAAGGTAAGAAGACGGACAAATTTGTTCAAATCTTTGAAAAGAAGGAAGGGATTAGGAGCAGCAGATGGAGCAAAGTTTAGACCTCGACTAAGTAAGGAGATTTCGTCATTAGTTAGGACATGGGAGGAGAGGTTAAAGATTTTAACAGTACTCTCTTTTTGCTGGGGTCTGGAGTGTTGCTTATTGCCTCTGCCTCGACATCCTCTTCTGTGTGTTTTCTTTTTTGTGGTTTTGTCCGAGGGAGATCGAACACTAAAAAAGGGACCGCAGTTGATTCTAAGGTTGGAGTGGTTGCCAGAGGTGTGATAACAGAGGGGTTGGAGCCAAAGGATACCAAAGAGACAGGGGATGTTATAGGTGGAACACATGTGTTATTGACAGTATTACCAGTACTCTGTTGGCTATCTGAAGTAATTATAGAACAAGGAAGGGCATTGGGGATGTTAGGTGCAGTGGAAGTGGGGGTTACTTGTGTCACCTGTGTAGGCTGAACAAGAGTGGGACTGTCAGTAGGAGATGGTATCGTGGGTGCCAGGGCAGTGGTATTGGTTACCTTATTTTGCAAACTCCCTCCACGAGCAGCTGCTGTGTTGGAAGTTATTATTTTCTTGGAGGGGAATACTATACGAGGGACAATGGGAGCAAACAGATTGATATCCATGAGGGATGGGAGACTGTGAACGGATTTGAGTTTCCAGGAAAAAACGTTGTTACTACTATAGTCTTTCAAGTCTCTGCTAAATTTCCCCAATTTTTGTTTTATCAGGGCGTCTTCTTTCTTGTGGGAGAGATTGGTTAAGGTAGACAACCATGAGGAAGGTAAGTGGGTGGTAAGATCTGCAATATGGGAGAATACTGTTTTTATTTGGTGGAGACATTGTTCATATTTGATATGTCTCTGTGCAGCGATAATTCTGATCCATTTATTAGTGCAGAATTCAGATATGGAGGACCATTCTCTCTGTGACTCTGGGTCTAGGAAAGAGCATGTTTTTAAAATTCTTAGGCCTCTAGGGGTAATGTGGGCAGACAGATATTTGAGAAGAAAAAATTCATCCCACCACTGCTGGTTAGCAGAGATGACTAGTCTTTCTAATTTTCGGAATAGTGAACAGAGAGATTTATATTCTACATGGGAAAATTGTGGTATAGGTGTAAAAAAACCTATGGGTATCATTGCTAAAATATCATTTATTTTAGAATATTTTAAGGAATCTATTTCGGACAGAAAATCCATGACTCAGGAAGGGAAATTAGTGGAAAACCGACAAAAAGAAAGGAAAAAATTGAAAATAAAAATAAAAATAAAAAATGAAAATAAAAAAAGGAAAATTGATAAAAAAAAAAAAAAAAAAAAATAAGTAAATGGTAGAATTATTAAAAATTGCAGTGCAATAAGATAACATACATAAATGAGAAATATGCATATAGGAAACACATGTAAGCAGGTGGCATATAACACAGGATATATGTGTAAAAAGAGACCAACAATCTAATGTTGAATGCAGGAGTCCGTGCGTCAACCTAAAATTAGCTTCATATGAAAACACTGGAAATAAAAGGTGGTATAGGGCGCACAGGACTAGCGTAGTCCAAATGATGTCTCTATTAAGGATCGGCAGTCCAAAAATGAACGGGAGAAGTGTAGGTAGGAAGGGATGAAAGGATGGTGATCTTCAGCAAAAAGGGCTGCAACTTTAAAAGACTTGAAGCAGGGTCTAAAATGACATAAAAACAAACAAAGGCGCCTCTAAGTGCAGAAGATAAACAATTTTAATACCCCAACTGGGTTAAAAACACTTACAAAATAGAAGTAAAAAACAGGCACATCGTGGGTAAGGCTGCATTGGAAGAGGTCACGATCAGAGGAAGCCTTCAGGAGGATGGATGTAGTCACTGTCAGCAGCGATGTAAAACACAGGGAACAGCTGTGAAGCCGGCGTCGTCAGCGTGTGAGGGCTGCGAACCCGGAAGTGATGTCATCCGCTGGGTGGCTCTGTGACCAGCCTGAACCGCAAACGAAAGGCCAGAGAGGGGATGTGATGTCATCAGTGAGGGACGCGTTTCAGAACCGTCATTCGTTCCTTTCTCAACCTCGGATTGCACTGATGGCTGGGGAGGATATATACAAGCACACTGGCAGTGGATTGGCCGGGGGGCGGGGACAACTAGATTAAATAAGCACACTGGCAGTGGATTGGCCGGGGGGCGGGGACAACAAGGTTAAATAACAATAGGTCTAGTAAATACATGTGAATATAGACACACACCTGCAATAACATGCTGAGAAACAAAAGAACAACAATGGAAGAAAATAAAATCAAGGATGGTGATGTTGAAGATTAAAAACGATCTGTATAACAATCCAAGTGCCCAATGTGTGGGTCTGACAGATCATAGGAAATGTTGCACATAATAAATTGTCCGCAAATGGGTAACAAGAAAAGAGGGGGGGGGGAGAAAAGGGAAAAAGGGGGACCATGCATAACATTAGTCATATTAAAATAAAAATGTATAAAAATATATATAAATACCATAGATTCGAATGAAGGAAAGTATCCACGCCATAACACTGACAATAGTAATCCACGATTCATTACTCAATTCCATACCCAACACAAACAAATGGAAAATATTGTTAAAAAACATTGGCCTCTACTATTACAAGACGAACATCTAGTTTCCACTCTGTCTAATAGACCTCAATTTGCCTATAGGAAGGCACCCAATATTAAGAGCAAGGTAGCGACCAGCAAACTCAGGCCTAGACCTCCACCTCCTGGTCACCATATGCCCACCTTCCTGGCTATTTCTGGGATGTATCAGTGCCGCAAACCCCTCTGCAAGACCTGTCGGTTTGTGACTCATGGCCAGAAAGATTTTCACGTCAAAGGCAAAACATATCCAATAAAGGGCTTCCACACATGTTCTTCTGACCATGTCATATATTGCCTTACTTGTCCCTGTGGTTTATTTTATGTAGGGCGCACCATCCGGCCACTACGGAAACGGTTTGGTGAACACCGTCGCTTTATTGAAGGCGGACTAGATAATCACAGTGTCCCCAAACATTATCTACACGTCCATGATAAGTCCACCAGCGGCCTCAGAGTATGGGTTATTGAGGCAATGTCAAAAGATCTCCCCCCAGCTGAACGCTACCGACGACTATGCCATAGAGAAATGTATTGGATATTTTTATTAAATGTCTTAGCCCCTGGAGGGTTAAATGAAGACTTCGAAGTTAGTGCCATACTTTGACTATACATTTTTTACCGAAGTTAATGCCATACCTTGATAATACATCTTTTTACCACACTTATCCAATCTTTTCCCCTCCTCCCCCACTTTTAATAATAATAAGATGGTTTATTATTACCAATTTATATATATATTTTTTTTTATATATATATTTTTTACATAGATTTTTTATTTTCACATACTTTCCTTCATTCGAATCTATGGTATTTATATATATTTTTATACATTTTTATTTTAATATGACTAATGTTATGCATGGTCCCCCTTTTTCCCTTTTCTCCCCCCCCCTCTTTTCTTGTTACCCATTTGCGGACAATTTATTATGTGCAACATTTCCTATGATCTGTCAGACCCACACATTGGGCACTTGGATTGTTATACAGATCGTTTTTAATCTTCAACATCACCATCCTTGATTTTATTTTCTTCCATTGTTGTTCTTTTGTTTCTCAGCATGTTATTGCAGGTGTGTGTCTATATTCACATGTATTTACTAGACCTATTGTTATTTAACCTTGTTGTCCCCGCCCCCCGGCCAATCCACTGCCAGTGTGCTTATTTAATCTAGTTGTCCCCGCCCCCCGGCCAATCCACTGCCAGTGTGCTTGTATATATCCTCCCCAGCCATCAGTGCAATCCGAGGTTGAGAAAGGAACGAATGACGGTTCTGAAACGCGTCCCTCACTGATGACATCACATCCCCTCTCTGGCCTTTCGTTTGCGGTTCAGGCTGGTCACAGAGCCACCCAGCGGATGACATCACTTCCGGGTTCGCAGCCCTCACACGCTGACGACGCCGGCTTCACAGCTGTTCCCTGTGTTTTACATCGCTGCTGACAGTGACTACATCCATCCTCCTGAAGGCTTCCTCTGATCGTGACCTCTTCCAATGCAGCCTTACCCACGATGTGCCTGTTTTTTACTTCTATTTTGTAAGTGTTTTTAACCCAGTTGGGGTATTAAAATTGTTTATCTTCTGCACTTAGAGGCGCCTTTGTTTGTTTTTATGTCATTTTAGACCCTGCTTCAAGTCTTTTAAAGTCGCAGCCCTTTTTGCTGAAGATCACCATCCTTTCATCCCTTCCTACCTACACTTCTCCCGTTCATTTTTGGACTGCCGATCCTTAATAGAGACATCATTTGGACTACGCTAGTCCTGTGCGCCCTATACCACCTTTTATTTCCAGTGTTTTCATATGAAGCTAATTTTAGGTTGACGCACGGACTCCTGCATTCAACATTAGATTGTTGGTCTCTTTTTACACATATATCCTGTGTTATATGCCACCTGCTTACATGTGTTTCCTATATGCATATTTCTCATTTATGTATGTTATCTTATTGCACTGCAATTTTTAATAATTCTACCATTTACTTATTTTTTTTTTTTTTTTTTTTATCAATTTTCCTTTTTTTATTTTCATTTTTTATTTTTATTTTTATTTTCAATTTTTTCCTTTCTTTTTGTCGGTTTTCCACTAATTTCCCTTCCTGAGTCATGGATTTTCTGTCCGAAATAGATTCCTTAAAATATTCTAAAATAAATGATATTTTAGCAATGATACCCATAGGTTTTTTTACACCTATACCACAATTTTCCCATGTAGAATATAAATCTCTCTGTTCACTATTCCGAAAATTAGAAAGACTAGTCATCTCTGCTAACCAGCAGTGGTGGGATGAATTTTTTCTTCTCAAATATCTGTCTGCCCACATTACCCCTAGAGGCCTAAGAATTTTAAAAACATGCTCTTTCCTAGACCCAGAGTCACAGAGAGAATGGTCCTCCATATCTGAATTCTGCACTAATAAATGGATCAGAATTATCGCTGCACAGAGACATATCAAATATGAACAATGTCTCCACCAAATAAAAACAGTATTCTCCCATATTGCAGATCTTACCACCCACTTACCTTCCTCATGGTTGTCTACCTTAACCAATCTCTCCCACAAGAAAGAAGACGCCCTGATAAAACAAAAATTGGGGAAATTTAGCAGAGACTTGAAAGACTATAGTAGTAACAACGTTTTTTCCTGGAAACGCAAATCCGTTCACAGTCTCCCATCCCTCATGGATATCAATCCGTTTGCTCCCATTGTCCCTCGTATAGTATTCCCCTCCAAGAAAATAATAACTTCCAACACAGCAGCTGCTCGTGGAGGGAGTTTGCAAAATAAGGTAACCAATACCACTGCCCTGGCACCCACGATACCATCTCCTACTGACAGTCCCACTCTTGTTCAGCCTACACAGGTGACACAAGTAACCCCCACTTCCACTGCACCTAACATCCCCAATGCCCTTCCTTGTTCTATAATTACTTCAGATAGCCAACAGAGTACTGGTAATACTGTCAATAACACATGTGTTCCACCTATAACATCCCCTGTCTCTTTGGTATCCTTTGGCTCCAACCCCTCTGTTATCACACCTCTGGCAACCACTCCAACCTTAGAATCAACTGCGGTCCCTTTTTTAGTGTTCGATCTCCCTCGGACAAAACCACAAAAAAGAAAACACACAGAAGAGGATGTCGAGGCAGAGGCAATAAGCAACACTCCAGACCCCAGCAAAAAGAGAGTACTGTTAAAATCTTTAACCTCTCCTCCCATGTCCTAACTAATGACGAAATCTCCTTACTTAGTCGAGGTCTAAACTTTGCTCCATCTGCTGCTCCTAATCCCTTCCTTCTTTTCAAAGATTTGAACAAATTTGTCCGTCTTCTTACCTTAAAAAGATTTTTCAACATCCAATCCAATAAACATCGCTCACATGCTGATTCAAACATAATTGAAGTGTCCCATAATACTACTGAGGCTCATACTGACAGTGATCCCCTTTCCATTTTAGAAGAATTGTACAATCATCCCCCCACCTTATCCTCTCCTTCAGCAGATCACGACAATGATCTTCTGCTGTACACGCAACATCTGATAACTTCTCCACCCATTCAAAACACCACCTTCAAACCCACATCGGTCTTTTATCCAACCCAGTCCAAAGGCTCATGTATCGATGCGTTTTATCGCATCGTCCATACAGAAATACAGGAGTTGTGTAATAACAATAAAAATAAGAATAAAAATTCCATCTCCAATCTCACCCATCATGAACAAAGAGCTCTTGACACACTCACCAACAATTTAGAACTGGTCATAAAGAGTGCTGACAAAGGGGGAGGTATAGTGATACAGAATAGAGCTGATTATGTCTCTGAAGCCATGCGACTATTATCTGATACCAACACATATATCAGACTCAATAAAGATCCCTTACCCATATTCACTATCGAAGCTTCTTCTCTGGTTAAAAAAGCACTGAAGGAAAACATCATCACACAAAAAGAGGCCTCTTTTTTAGTTAAAGAAGTACATTTCACTCCCTACTTTTACCATCTGCCCAAGGTGCACAAAGACCTTAAAACACCACCTGGGCGACCGATTGTGGCCTCTATGGACAGCATTAGCAGTGGACTATCACAGTACATAGATCAATTCCTCCAGCCACTGGCCCAATCCCTCCAGTCACATATTAGAGATGGCGCTCATCTACTGGAAACTTTAACCACCTACTCCTGGGATACAAACTACCACTGGGCCTCTTTAGATGTTCAATCTCTCTACACATCTATACCTCATGAAGTAGGCCTCAATGCCCTACAGTTTTTTCTTTGCCAAGATCCCATGCTTAATCCTAGGCAAGCTTCCTTCATTGTTGAGGCCACTTCCTTCTGTCTTACACACAATTATTTTAAATTTGAGGACAACTTCTATCTGCAGCTACAGGGGACAGCTATGGGGGCGCATTTTGCTCCCTCATATGCGAATCTTACCATGGGGCACTGGGAGCTACAATATATATGGAACAACAATCCGTTTTTTTCCCATATTGTTTTTATGGCCGCTATATAGATGACGTGATCATCATTTGGGATGGCAGCGTATCAGTATTTTCAGACTTTGTCACATATTGCAACACCAATAATATGGGCCTCACCTTCACCTCTGTCATTGACCCTAACAAATTAGCCTTTTTGGACCTCGAACTGTTTTGGATAGGTAAGGAGATACACGCCAAAAACTTCACCAAACCAACAGCTGGAAATTCCTTCCTCCACTATAAAAGCTGCCACCACCCTCTTTGGTTAAACAACGTACCTAAGAGCCAGTTCTGTAGGCTTAATAAGAACTGTACATTACAGAGTGATTATGACACTGAAGGTCTCATCCTAAAAGAAAAATTTCTTGAAAAGGGATTCCCCGTTGATCTCGTGGATACAGCGTATCAAAAATATAAGAGTAAACCGCCTACTGAATATTCTCATCCACGCCATAACACTGACAATAGTAATCCACGATTCATTACTCAATTCCATACCCAACACAAACAAATGGAAAATATTGTTAAAAAACATTGGCCTCTACTATTACAAGACGAACATCTAGTTTCCACTCTGTCTAATAGACCTCAATTTGCCTATAGGAAGGCACCCAATATTAAGAGCAAGGTAGCGACCAGCAAACTCAGGCCTAGACCTCCACCTCCTGGTCACCATATGCCCACCTTCCTGGCTATTTCTGGGATGTATCAGTGCCGCAAACCCCTCTGCAAGACCTGTCGGTTTGTGACACATGGCCAGAAAGATTTTCACGTCAAAGGCAAAACATATCCAATAAAGGGCTTCCACACATGTTCTTCTGACCATGTCATATATTGCCTTACTTGTCCCTGTGGTTTATTTTATGTAGGGCGCACCATCCGGCCACTACGGAAACGGTTTGGTGAACACCGTCGCTTTATTGAAGGCGGACTAGATAATCACAGTGTCCCCAAACATTATCTACACGTCCATGATAAGTCCACCAGCGGCCTCAGAGTATGGGTTATTGAGGCAATGTCAAAAGATCTCCCCCCAGCTGAACGCTACCGACGACTATGCCATAGAGAAATGTATTGGATATTTTTATTAAATGTCTTAGCCCCTGGAGGGTTAAATGAAGACTTCGAAGTTAGTGCCATACTTTGACTATACATTTTTTACCGAAGTTAATGCCATACCTTGATAATACATCTTTTTACCACACTTATCCAATCTTTTCCCCTCCTCCCCCACTTTTAATAATAATAAGATGGTTTATTATTACCAATTTATATATATATATTTTTTTATATATATATTTTTTACATAGATTTTTTATTTTCACATACTTTCCTTCATTCGAATCTATGGTATTTATATATATTTTTATACATTTTTATTTTAATATGACTAATGTTATGCATGGTCCCCCTTTTTCCCTTTTCTCCCCCCCCCTCTTTTCTTGTTACCCATTTGCGGACAATTTATTATGTGCAACATTTCCTATGATCTGTCAGACCCACACATTGGGCACTTGGATTGTTATACAGATCATTTTTAATCTTCAACATCACCATCCTTGATTTTATTTTCTTCCATTGTTGTTCTTTTGTTTCTCAGCATGTTATTGCAGGTGTGTGTCTATATTCACATGTATTTACTAGACCTATTGTTATTTAACCTTGTTGTCCCCGCCCCCCGGCCAATCCACTGCCAGTGTGCTTATTTAATCTAGTTGTCCCCGCCCCCCGGCCAATCCACTGCCAGTGTGCTTGTATATATCCTCCCCAGCCATCAGTGCAATCCGAGGTTGAGAAAGGAACGAATGACGGTTCTGAAACGCGTCCCTCACTGATGACATCACATCCCCTCTCTGGCCTTTCGTTTGCGGTTCAGGCTGGTCACAGAGCCACCCAGCGGATGACATCACTTCCGGGTTCGCAGCCCTCACACGCTGACGACGCCGGCTTCACAGCTGTTCCCTGTGTTTTACATCGCTGCTGACAGTGACTACATCCATCCTCCTGAAGGCTTCCTCTGATCGTGACCTCTTCCAATGCAGCCTTACCCACGATGTGCCTGTTTTTTACTTCTATTTTGTAAGTGTTTTTAACCCAGTTGGGGTATTAAAATTGTTTATCTTCTGCACTTAGAGGCGCCTTTGTTTGTTTATATGTTTTTTAGCAAAGACCCTAGAGAATACAATGGCAGCAATTTTTTTAACGCCCCTTTAAGACCCTCCTGTTCGTGAAATATGACCACACCCACTATTTGATGTGAATGTTTTGTGCTTTACAAAAACCAAAACAGTAAAGTTAGCCCAATGTTTTTGCATAATGTGAAAGATGAAGTTACGCCAAGTAAATAGATACCCAACATGTCACCTTTCAAAACTGCACGTGCTTGTGGAATGGCACCAAACTTTGCTACTCAAAAATCCCCATAGGCGACGCTCTAAAATTTTTTACTGGTTACATGTTTTGAGTTACAGAGGAGGTCTAGGGCCAAAATTATTGCTCTCGCTCTACCGATTGCAGTGATACCTCACATGTGTGGTTTGAACACCGTTTTCATATGTGGGCGGGACTTACGTATGCGTTCGCTTCTGCATGCGAGCACACAGGGACAGGGGCGCTTTAAAATTTTTTTTTTTTTTTATTGTTCATTTTACTTTATTTATTTTAGTTTGATGCTTTTTTCCCCCCCAAAATTTTTTTTGACCACTTTTATTCCTATTACAGGGAATGTAAACATCCCTTGTAATAGGAATATGGCATGACAGGTCCTCTTTACAGTGACATATGGGGGTCAATAAGACCCCACATCTCACCTCTAGGCTGGGAAGCCTGAAATAAAAAAAAAAAAAAAAAAAAAAAAAAAAAAAAGATCCTGGCTTCGATCGTAGCGGTGAGTCGGTAGAAGCACCGGAGGGCGGCGTGAGGGGGGGGGACATCCCCTCTCCCCTCCCGTAAGAACAATCAAGCAGTGGAACAACCGCTATGATCATTCTTATGGTGTAGGGAATCGCCGGCTGAAAAAGCTGATATCTGAATGATGCCTGTAGCTGCAGGCATCATTCAGATATCACCGCACAAAGTCAAGGACATTGTATAACGGCCGGTGGGCGGGAAGTGGTTAAAACGCATTATTTTTTTTTAACACAAAGTTATCCATTTATACAATATTTCTACCACATAACATGTACATACCAAAAATTACACCCCAAAATAGATTCTTCTACTCCTCCTGAGTACGGCGATACCACATGTGTGAGACTTCCACAGCCTGGCCACATACAGAGGCCGAGTACAGCCAAGTATGGCTCAGCATGGCAGGGTATGACGGGGTATTGCAGAGTATGGCGGGGTATTGCAGAGTATGGCGGGGTATTGCAGAGTATCGCTGAGTATGACTGGGTATGACTGGGTATTACCAAGTATTGCAGAGTACTGCGGGGTATTGCAGAGTACTGCGGGGTATGGCAGAGTACTGCGGGGTATGGCAGAGTACTGTTGGATATGGCAGAGTACTGTGGTGTATTGCAGAGTATTGCGGGGTATTGCAGAGTACTGCGGGGCATTGCAGAGTATTGTGGGGGTATTGCAGAGTAATGCAGGGCATTGCAGAGTAGTGCACAGCATTGCAGAGTAATGTGGGGCATTGCAGAGTAGTGCACAGCATTGCAGAGTAATGTGGGGATATTGCAGAGTAATGTGGGGGTATTGCAGAGTAATGTGGGGCATTGCAGAGTAGTGCACAGCATTGCAGAGCGTTAGGGATGCCTGAGCATGGATGGATGGATGGCTGGATGTGTCTATGTAGCGCTGCAGCCATCCATCCATCCCCCTCTCCTCCACAGTGTACCGATCGGTACACAGAAGGGGAGGAGAGGAACCGGCGTCAGATGACGCCGGTCTGTTTACATGTGATCGCGCCGTCATTTGACGGCGCGATCACGTGGTAAACGGCCGCGATCAGCGGCCATTTACCGGGATCCGTGATGCGCCGGGTCCAGAGGACCCGGCGGTCACGGATGTGTTCGGCAGCGGGCGCGTGAGAGGGGAATTCTGGGAGGACGTCATAGTACGTCCTCCCAGAGTTATCCAACCACCCTGCAGCCGTCATTCGGCTATGGGCCGGTTGGTAAGTGGTTAATATACCCAGTGAATTGAACAGCCTCAGGTGATACAGAGATTAAACAAATCCTCCTCCATGGGTTTTACTTATTTATCTGCAGTCTTCTCTCCTCTACATCCCTTCAAAAGGGCAGAAAAGTGTTAAAATCTCTCTTCATCTGTTAATATCACAAAGGAAGGGCAGAGAAGCTACAGTTACAGTGTGTGAGAGCCGATTGGGGGAAAGAAACACACTGCCCCTCCATACAGCAGAAGAACTGTGTTCTGAATAGACAAGGCGTCTGCTGAGCTATTTAATAATGTATCTCATGTGTAGGGAAAACTTCTCAGAAGTGACTAGACATGTGTAGAACAAAAAAAGTGTTTTGTTTTGATTCACTATTTACATAAATTGGTTTGGTTAAATTTATTTAATTCATTTTCGGAATTCGTTTTGTTAATTCAAATTCGAATCAATTCAAAATATCCGAATTTGGTCAAATTTAACTCAATTCAATCGAATTGGGAAAATTTGAATCGATTCAAACTCAAATTCCATTCAAATTCGAATCGAATTTCATTCAAAATCATATTTATTCTGTTAGAAATTCAAATTTGGAAAATGGATATATTCTATAATTTTCTTTTCTATTCTTTTCTATTATATTCTTTTTGAAATTTGAATTTCAGAAAATGGTTATATTGTTATATTCATTCTATTCTATTGTTTTTTTCAAATCTATTCCTTTCTTTTCTATTATTTTCTTTTCTATTCAAATTTAGGAAGATGCTTATATTCTATTCTTTGATATTCTGTTCTTTTTTTTCTACTCTATTCCTTTATTTTTTTTTTATTTGGTTCTTTTATTCTCTATTCTACTTTGTTCTGTTTTACTCTATTCTTTTCTATTATATTCTATTCTTTTATTTGTAATCTGTTCTGATTGACTCTATTTTATTTGATTATTTTATTTTCTATTCTATTCTTTTATATTTTATTATATTATTTTCTATTCTATTCCTTTATTTTCTATTTTATTCTCTTCAGAAATTCAAATTGGATTTGAAAACGATTAGAATTCGAATTTGTCTGAGATTTTGTTTTGTTATTTCCGATTCGTTTAAATTCCTTATTATTGTAATTAGTAAATTCAGATACATCTAAATTTCTGAATAATGAACAAATTTTCAGAATTTTGATTTAGAATGAACTGAACCACATATGTCTAGAAGTGACACATGCTGATAACAGAGAAACAAAGCACCAGAGAGAAACAACACTTAGAGCTTTGGAGAGAGATAAGTAAACACTACAGATGTATGTGTTTTGCTCAGATTCCAGATGGAGGTTTAGCACAGGTTCACATTGATGCGATTTGGCATGCAATTTGACTTGTCGGCAATGGGACCGTCCGAATCGGTGCGATGCTGACTTGGCAGCAACGCACTGATTCCCAAAATTGCAATGTACACTTTGAGTGACAGAGGACCTTGTCTTGGCACTACATGCATTTGTTCGCTATGACTCAATGTCATGTGCAGACAACAGAATTTACATAAAGCAGTATTGTGTTGTACCTGTCTGCAAATGTGTTGGTCACTATAGGCTTGATATATCAACATTCCACACATTCTTCTATGTTAATGGGGACAAGGGCCTCATCCCCACAACCCTTGCCTGGTTGTTGTGGGGGTTATGCGGGCGGGGGGCTTATTAGAATCTGGAAGCCCCCTTTAACAAGGGGGCCCCCCAGATCCCGCCCCCATGTGAATTGGTAAGGGGTACCCCTACCATTTCACAGAAGAAAGTGTAAAAAATAGTAAAAAAGACAGGAGACACTTAGGGATAAGTCCTTTATTAAAAGATAAAAAAATAAAAATGTCCCGCGATGTCCATTCATCTTCTATCATGCCACCGAAGAGCCGCAAAAAGGAAAAAAAAAATGCAACAGCTCAGCCTCCATGGGGGAGCGCCGAGTGTCACTTCTTCTTGGTGACAGCTCTTATATAGCTGAGGGCGGGGCCACTCGGTACCGTAAACAGTTGACCTTGCCTTCATCTGATGTCACGAGGCATCAGGGGAAGCGCCCGCATACCCACACAACCACCAGGCAAGGGTTGTGGGGATGAGGCCCTTGTCCCCATCATCAGAGGACAAGGTGCTTTGGGGGCAACTCCAAAGCACCCTCCCCATGTTGAGGGCTTGTGGCCTGGTACGGTTCAGGAGGGGGGGTGCTCTCTCATCCCCCCTCTTTTCCTGTGGCCTGCCAGGTTGCGTGCTTGGATAAGGGTCTGGTAAGGATTTTGGGGGGACCCCTACGCCATTTTTTTTAATTTGGTGCAGAGTTCTGCTTAATTTCCATACCAGACTTGAAGGGCCTGGTATAAATTTTGGGGGGACCCCCAAGCAATTTTTTTTTGTTTTGGTTTGGGGTTCCCCTTAATATTCATACCAAACCCAAAGGGCCTGGTAATGGACTGGGGGGGACCCATGCTGTTTTCTTTCAATGAGTTGTATCTATATTGTCAAGACCCGACAATTTATCACAGCCGTGAGCAGTTTTAAATTACTTTTTTCCTTTACAAAAGTCATTTTGCTGCGGTACTGTTCTAAACACAGGAAAACTGCGCCACTTTACAGGCATACTATAGACACCCCCAGGCATGATATTTAAAGGAATATTTTGTTTTTATTGTTTCACTTTAAGCATTATTAAAATCACTGCTCCTGAGAAAATGGTCGATTTTAAAACATTTTTTGCATTGATACATGTCCCCTGGGGCAGGACCCAGGTCCCCAAACACTTTTTATGACAATAACTTACATATAAGCCTTTAAAATGAGCACTTTTGATTTTTCATGTTAGTGTCCCATAGTCTTTAACGGTGTTCCGCGGCTTTCAAATTTCCCCCGAACGCTGCATATTGTTCAGTGTTTGCCAAACGTCCGAACAACAAAAGTTTGGCCTGAACTTATGCTCGGACCGAACCGTTCGCCCATCCCTACTAAGGAGCAACAATCTGAAAAAAGAAGAGAAGATGCACCGAAGAAGAAGAAGAGATAAAACACATAATGTTCCAAATGGGTTTCCCCTCATTTCAAGATTTTCTCTCATTTCCCTATAGTGATTTTGACACAGGAAGGGAATTCACCCCTGTGAGATACAGCAAAAATCAACAACAAAAAGCAGATAGTGTCCCTAAACCCTTTCAGAATCTATGCAAACAATTTCAAAATATTGGCTTTGATGTGTTTCGACACCAAATCTCTTCCCCAACACTTAAACCATAAAGTACGTATATAACCCTTTAAGGATAAGTTCACTTTTTTTTTTTTTATTCTTTTTATTTCAGTTTTTAAATTTAAAGAGACAAAACAGAGCCTACTGGGCATACCCAGGCTTGGCACACATACATTTCAATAAAAACAAACAAAACCAAACATCAACATATTTGTACGTTGTAGGGTATCAACTACTAAGACCCCTTTCACACTGGGGCACTTTGCAGGCGCTACAGCGCTAAAAATAGCGCCTGCAAAGCACCCTGAAAGAGCCGCTGCTGTGTCTCAAATGTGAAAGCCCCGAGGCCTTTCACACTGGATGGGTGCTAGCAGGACGCTAAAAAAAGTCCTGCTAGAAGCATCTTTGGAGCGGTGAAGGAGCGGTGTATACAACGCTCTTTCACCGCTCCTGCCCATTGAAATCAATGGGGCAGCACGGCTATACCGCCAGCATAGCGCTGCTGCAGCAGCACTTTGCGGTGGTTTTAAACCTTTCTCGGCCGCTAGCAGGGGAGGGTAAAAGCACCCCGCTAGCGATCGAATAGGGTTAGGTGATAAAAAAAATATCCAAATCTTTGATGATCCCTAGGAGCACCATCAAATTCATCATAACCAAATGGAAAGAACATGGCACAACAGCAAACCTGCCAAGAGTGTGTTGCATTTGTTACAATATGATTTTTTTAAATTAATCAGACATAAGATACATGGGACATAACATTACAATAGTGGTTGGTCATAGAGATATTGTCAGTTTTTTGGCTTGAGTAGATTTCTCAAACAAATGGGGTTAGATACCATTGTTGTATTACAGTTTCAACAGGCTATTGTCTCTATAGCTACAGTACACAAGTAAGAGATTTGTCAGGTGTTGGCTTGATTAGACAATGGGTACGTAGAAACAGTTTTCAACAGTCCATTGTCTACATAGCCAGAAAACATACCTGTTTACTGTGATTGGTAACTTTGGTAAACAACCTGGCACATAAAAGGGGGATTCAGGCATAAGCTAGTAGACACACACACCATCATGCTGTAACATCTGATGCCACTCATGATAGAAGAAACTTGCCTGATGCTCCAGGAGAATCGTTGCCAATGGAGATCACGAACATACAGTAACAGAAGATAAGTAACCTTTAAGTGTATTTGTACTGTTATAGACCATAGGCTGTTCAGTTTGCTAGGCATTTTGCTTGTTATGGATATCTGTCAGTCTTGTTTTGTATTCCTAATATTGTAATAGTTTTGTATGTACAGCATCTTTGTATAGTAAAAGCACATTTACACACTGCAGAAAGTTCAGCTTCCTTGCTTATACCACAGAGTAACCTTGCTAGATAGACGCAAGCAAAACATTTGGGGTCTCGTGTCGCCGTCTGTGCTATAATTCAACTGAAGCAGACCTGTTTTTCTGTAGTGTGTTGTGTAGCTTGTGCTAGGTAAAATGCTGCGTAAGCTGTTTAGGAAAAACAAGGCTGTAGAGGGTTCTGGTGGCCAGAAGGAAGTGTGCAGCTTACCTATCTGGGCCAGAGACAATGAGTGGGAGCCTCTTGCTAAAGAATTTGTGAAGTATGCTTCTCCCTTGAAGCTGACTTGGGGTGATAAAGTCTCAGATCATTTTGTAGATTTTAGCCTTAAGGGGTTGGATTTAAGTAAAAAAAGAGAAGAGGACAGTGTCCACAGTGGGCTGGTATTTCCTTAATGCTATTTACACTGAATCACAGAGAAGGGAGAAGGCAGAGGCAGAAGTTAAGGTATTAAAAGACCAGCTAGCAGTTGCTTCAGAGTGTGTACGTTCAACTGCTAGTCGGGCTGATGATTTGCAAGAGCGGCGTGCAGCCCTCATGACCAAATCAATTAATGACTTAAGGAAAAGGAAGGGCCGTAAACCTGTTAGTAAAGCCAGGGTACGTGCCATTGCCACATCCCAAAATTGGGATTGTGAGGATGTACTCTCCTCAAATGATAGTGAGGATCAGGAGACAGAGTTTGATATTTCGCATGATGATCTGCTAGTGCGAAAGAAAAAGTATGCCAGACCTCTCATTACTAAGCATAGGAAATGGCAACATGATAGAGAGGATATGGCAGATGGGGAGGTGCATTATCGCAACAGAGATGTTGAATTTGAAGAAGAACGGGAGTTTACACAAACTGAACTCCATGAGCTGGCAAAACAATCCAAACAAAGGTCTGGGGAACCCCTAGTGAGTTGGCTCCTACGCTTATGGGATGAAGGGGCGGACAGTGTTGTTTTGTCAGGTAAGGAAGCAGTGACTATGGGAGTGTTAACCCATGATCCACAATTGCGTCAGGCAATGCGAAAAGCCAGAGAGTTTAGCGTGAATTTTTCACTGTTAGACCTTGTGAGAGATGGAATAGTCCGAATATACGCTAGTCCTACTGACCTGGAAAATACCTACTCATGGAGAGCAATAGGAGAGGGTATTTCCAGGTTACGTGAGATGGGTTGTATAACCGGATTAAATACATTTCCAGAATGGATGGGTCCAGATATGGAACCCTTTACGTCTGCTCTGTGCTCTAAGCTGATGAAGTCTGCGCCATTTCATCTCAGGGCTCCATTATTGTCCTTGTTGGGAGGCCTGGGATTAAACAGCAAGATTCATGAAGCCACAACCCTTTTAAGCCAGTTGGGGGAGCTAGAGGAGACTAAAACAAAACCTGTCAGGACAGTAGATAAGGTCAAGGCCAGACAGGAAGAATACAAGCAGAAAAGAACAGAGAAGAAAGGGAATGAGGTAGAGAAGACAGGAGGTGAAGAGAAAACCAGGGTTATTTCTAGGAAAGAAATGTGGGTGGACCTATTAAAGGCAGGAGTACCTAAAGATGAGATAGATGGGATTTCTACTGCAGAAATGCTGAAGAGGTGGAAACATTTAGTAGGGAAAAACTGTCAGGGTTAGAAACACTACTCCTAGTGAAGATAACATCAACCTAGACTTAGAGGAAACAGAACAGACCCCTCCTGTTAGCCCCAAACCAATTCCCAAAACTGAACATGAACCCAAATCCTTTTCCTGGGGAGGTATTAGAGAGAATCAGAAAAGGGGATTGGGAGGTTCCTTATTCTTTATGAAGGGAAGGTGAGTCTCCTGTAATAGCCGTGAGGGCAGTGACAGCAGGAGACCGTCGCCCATATGCACCTGTCACTGTATGGTGGGAGAAGTCATCTTCTCCTACACATGTAATGGCTTTAGTTGATAGCGGAGCCGAAGTTACACTTGCAAGGAAATCCTTCCCATCACAAAGGAGAATTGATTTATGTAGAAGGTTTGGGAGGGCAAACTACACCAGCAGTTAGAATACGGGTGAAATTGGCTGTTGGCAAGGGATCAGGATTTATGACAAATGTTTTGGTATCAGAGTTACCCGAAAATATTCTTGGGATAGATGTACTTCAAGGTCAGTCAATTCAGACTGAAAGAGGTACATTCACATTCGGGTATCCTGATAAAGCGTATCTGGTTAGGGCGGTGAAGGCTGTGGTCAGAGGTCATGCGAAATGGACCCTTGTCTACATTCCTCCACCAGAGAAGCCAGTCTGTCTCAAGCAGTACAGACTTCCTGGAGGCCACAAAGAAATTGGAGAGACCATTCAAGAATATTTGATAGTAGGCATCCTTTGACCTGCTGTAAGTGCTTTCTCGTCCCCGGTGTTTCCAGTAAAGAAACCTGATGGGACATATAGAATGACTGTGGATTACAGAGGTCTAAACAAAGTGGCACCTCCATTGAAGTCAGCTGTAGCAGATATGATCTCAATTGTTGAGAAAATTGCTAAAGATGCAGAAGAATATCATGCTGTGATAGACCTGGCTAATGCTTTCTTTTCGATTTTGATAGACCCAGAGTGTCAAGACCAGTTTGCTGTGGTGTGGGACGGCCGCCAGTACACTTTCACCGTGCTTCCTGAAGACTATGTTCATTCTCCAACGATTTTTCATGGACTGATTGCCCGAGTTTGAAAATCGCTGTGTTTTACTACATTGATGACATCATGATCTCTGGGACAAAAGAAGATGTAACTGAAGCACTGCACCTGCTGATAGAGCACTTGGAGAACAAAGGGTGGGCTATCAACAGAGACAAAGTCCAAGGACCTGCCACAGAAGTGAAATTCCTGGGAATGATGTGGACTGGGCCGCAGTGGAAAATTTCCAGACACAGTTGTGCAAACTATCCAGGCTCTGTCACCCCCTACTACCAAAGAGGAGGCACAGAAGTTCATTGGAGTTGTGGGGTTCTGGAGATCGTTCATCCCACATCTTGGACTGATTCTGAGGCCTATATATAATGTCACCAGAAAAAAGACTGAGTTCTCATGGGGTTCAGAGCAGCGGACTGCATTCCTGGCTGCTAAAGAAGCTATTTTGCAGCATCAGGGATTAGGACCTGTGAGACAAGGAGTACCATTTCAACTGGATGTAGTAGAGCAGAATGGTACCACATCTTTGAGTCTATGGCAGCCAAATGAAAAGAAAGGACTGAGAGCAATACCCATTGGATTTTGGTCCAAACAACTGACAGGGACACAGAAGAGATACACGCCCTTAGAGAAGTACCTGTTTGGGGCCTACACAGCACTTCAACATGCAGAGACCATTACAGGAAAGGACACAGTCACCATCCATACTGCATTGCCAATAGCAGGATGGGTGAGAGATAATGGACTGACCACTAGGTAGGGTGACCACATTTCCAAACTGATATTCAGGGACACCCCCCCCCCCAAAAAAAAAAGATGATTTTTGACAAATTTTTTTGCCGATTTTTGGGGCAGGGGCGTACGAAATCAGCGGGCCCGTGTGCAAGATCAAAAGTGGGCCCTAGGCATCAAAAACAACAACAATATGGTGCGCAAAGCATGTTGTAATGAACTGTGGACATGTCTTAAATTGCACTAAATATTGGCTTAAAGGGGGTGTTCTTAAAGGGAGTCTGAGATGACTTGTATAGTGCAGAATGTGTTAATGTTAAATAGGGAATGCAGAGTGTATGGCGGGGGGGGGGGGTAATATGTACAGGAGAGGAGTGCGAAATGTATGGCGGTGGGTAAGATGTACAGGAGAGGAGTGCGGAATGTATGTTGGTGGGTAAGATGTACAGGAGAGGAGTGCAGAATGTATGACGGGGGGGGGTAATATGTACAGGAGAGGAGTGCGGAATGTATGGTGGTGGGTAAGATGTACAGGAGAGGAGTGCGGAATGTATGGTGGTGGGTAAGATGTAGAGGAGAGGAGTGCGGAATATATGGTGGTGGGTAAGATGTAGAGGAGAGGAGTGCGGAATGTATGGTGGTGGGTAAGATGTACAGGAGAGGAGTGCGGAATGTATGGCGGGGGGTAATATGTACAGGAGAGGAGTGCGGAATGTATAATGGTGGGTAATATGTACAGGTGAGGAGTGTGGAGTGTATGGCGGGGGATAGTTAGTGGAGAGAGGAGGAAGAGGAGTGCAATATCACCTCCTGATAGTCTGTCAGCCACTGCTATACCACCTTGGTGGTGGCGCACTCCGAAGGATGTAAGGGGGCACCCTGGAGGTTGCAAGGGGGGATGTAATGGGGCACTCTGGCGGTACTAACTTAGTCAGAGCCCCCTTACTTCCTCCGGGGTGCCCCCTTAGTGCCTCCGTACATCCTCCTCCAGAATTGCCCTGAATCTCTAGCAAAGTTCCCAGGATTCCAGACGGTACAATTGTCCCCTCAATAGCAGCCAGTTTGTCTTTGAAGATGGGGAAGGGGGCAAGTTGTCAAAAAAGAATACTTGCAGTGATTTTGGGGGATAAGAGCATGCTGTATGTGCTAGGGGTCACACTTTGGGAGGGGAGAGAAATTGTGCTGGAAGGGGGGATAAATAAAAAATCTCACCCCCCAGCACAATATCTCCCCTCCTAAAGTGCCCCCTAGCACATATAGCATGCTCTTATCCCCCCAAATCACTGCAAGTATTCTTTTTTGACAACTTGTCCCCTGTCTCTATGACTCCTTCTCCTGCGGGTGCCAAGTATTAATATTCTGTACAAACCTCGGATCAGCATGTCCCGTCCTGTTGAGTCCTGTGTCCATTCTCCTCCCCCTCCTTCTCCTCTCTGTGACATCCGAGCCGAGGAAAAGGGGGAGGGGACTTCAGTCCGTGTGTTAGTGTGAGGTGGGCAGGAGGGGGGAGGAAGGGAGAGATGCTGTACACACTGTAATCGCAGGCAGCGTGTGGGAACAGAAACACCCCACACAAGCTGCAGGCCAGTCACTGGAGCCAAATACAGAGGTGAAAGAACCAGCAGTGACTCCCAGCAGCACTAGAGAGGAGGAGGAAGTGAAATCCTCCTCCGCTTTCAATGCTGGGCAGTGACGTCACTGGTTGCCAGATGCCAGGCGGCTATAGCAACCAGTGATCAGAAGTAGGTGGAGGAGGTGGAAGCGGAGCCAGAGCCAACGCTATAGCGGCTCGGTCCGCCCTTGTTCCCAGATTGTCAGATTCATTCCGGGACACTGTATTGTCCCGGAATGAAGGTGCCCGGGACCGGGGACAAAGATGTAAATTACGGGATAATCCTGGGCAATCCGGGACACGTGGGCACCCTACCACTAGGGCAGCTGTAGCCCAGAACCAGACACTGATGAAATGGAAGTTGTACCTTCAAGAAAGAGGGGGTATTGCAGCTGGTGATGTTAGAGACATTTCAAAACAGTTAGCAGGGCTTGTCACTTTTACCAGCACCCGGCCAGAAGAAGAAATTCCTGTGCTGCAGTCATCCCCCATTCAAGAGGCTCCACCCTTTGAGTCTGTCAGAAAACATGAAGGAGTCAGCATGGTTCACTGATGGTTCAGCCATAGTCACCTCGTCTGGACGTAAATGGACTGCAGCAGCCTACAACCCAAGTACAGACACAGTCCTGCAGGAGACCGGAATTGGAGGGTCCAGTCAGTATGCAGAGTTGAAAGCTGTGGTGATGACTCTTCAGGAGGATCCTTCTTCCCATGTCACTATCTACACTGACAGCTGGGCGGTTTTTAAAGGACTGACAACTTGGATACCCACGTGGAAGTCCAATGAATGGACGATTCATGGAAAGGTGGTGTGGGGAGGCAAGGAAGTCTGGGACTACATCTGGAAGGAAGATCACTCCCGCACCATAAAAGTGGGGCATGTTGATGCACATGTGCCCCTAGTCCCAGACTTTGAGAACTATAACAGAGTTGCAGATGAAATCGCCAAAATGAAGGCAGTTGTGCCAATTGATTCTGTCTTGATGAACTTTGCCAACTGGGCCCACAAGCAATCTGGACATTTGGGGCAGAAAGAAACATATGAATGGGCACAGCAGAGAGGATTGCCTATATCCATGGACATGATAAAGACTGTAATAGGGAACTGTACAGTGTGTGGAGAAGTACGACAATGGCTATTGCAAAAGTACTCCACCGGGTCGATTAAGAGGGGTGAGAGGCCTGCAAAGATCTGGCAGATCGATTTAATCGGTCCCCTGCCCCGGGGAAATAATGGACTGAGATATTGTTGCACTGCAGTGGAACCTATTCAGGACTTATGCTTGTTCATCCCTGCAAACGTGCAGATCAAGCCGCAATGCTTCAACTGCTCCAGAAACTTGTCGTTGCTTATGGTTGTTCCAAACTAGTCCAAAGTGATAACGGCTCACACTTCACCGGATCAACAGTACAGCAGTGGGCCAAAGATTCTGGAGTGTACTGGTTGTGCCACATCCCATACCATCCACAGGCAGCTGGTTTGATTGAAAGATACAATGGGCTATTGAAGGACCAGATAAGCAAACTTACACCCACACATACACTAAGGGGGTGGGATCGGGTCCTCACACAGGCAGTCATGTTGTTAAATTCTAGGCCAATAGCCAAAAGCACCCCATATGAGAGGATGGTAGGGGCTGGGGCACAGATTCCACAGCTGGAGTGCAGAGTTCAGTATTTATCTAAGGTTCCTGAAAGAACAGGGCTTAACAGATACCATGTTACTGCTTCCCATTACATAAAAACCAAGAGTGACGTATCGGAAGCTGAAGCCTATCTAGGAATGAGAGGGAATCTGGCAGGAAGGTTTGAAGTTACATTTGCATTGACAGATGAGCTTCAAGACAGTGGCTGGGACTCTGACTGGTTAGTGGATACTTCTCAGCAAGAGTGGAAAGTGAGGCTACATAAGAGCAAACCTTCAAAAAAACCCAGCAGTGATCTTCTGGGAAATATCAGTATATTTCCTCTCCTCCCTATTGATGTTCTTTGGGAGGGTCAGAAGTTGGTACAGGCAGGGGGCAAAGTGTTAGTCGGATATCCAGGCAAGAAGCCATTTAGAGGAGAGATTTTAGCTGAAGGGCCTGGATCTGCTGTTTATGTATTATTAGAAAGAACCAGGGCTTTTTTCAGCGGGAACGCTGTGGAACACAGTTCCGGCACCTCCAGCACTGAATGTATGTAATAGCATGGGGTGTGGGGTGTGCTGGAGGGTCTATTGATGTCTGCTGGGAGATCTATTGTCACTGGTGGGGATCTGATTTTGTGTGAGGGTCTATTGTTGCTGAAGGGGGGTCTATTGTTGCTGGGGAGGGTCTTATGTTGCTGGCTGCTGGGAGATCTGTTGTTGCTGCTGGGGGGTCTAATGTTGCATGGGTGGATATTTTGTTACTGGGTGTGATATTTTGTTGTGGGTGGTTCACTGTTGCTGCAGGAAATCTATTGTTGCTGGGGTGGAGTCAGGGGTGGACTGATAACTCATGGGGCCCCCGGGCAATAGGAGATTATGGGGCCCCCAGGCAATAGATTATGGGGCCACACAGTATACACACACAGACACACAATATACTGTGACATTGGGGATTGTTCAGCTCAAGTGGATAGATACGTTTTGGTGCAGTGAGTCCACATCAGAGAGGCATTTATAGTTAAGGGCCTGGTAGCCCACGTTTATTAAAGGGAAAAACAAAACAAAAGTCCATCCAGGAATCCCACGCAGGGGTCCAAGCTTCAATTAAATACACAAAATCCAAATGAAAATGCTAGCCCGCCTGGCTACTCTTCAGCAGTACTGCTGCTATAGGTATAGGCCCCTCAAACGAGCTGCTTGGATGCACACGGTCTTAGGCTCCTTGGCTGCACACAGCTTCAAGCCCTTTAACGCACACAGCTTTGGGCTCCTTGGACACACACAGCTTTGAAGTCCTTCAATGCACACACAGCTTCTGGCTCCTTGGACGCACACAGCTTTGAAGCCCTTCAACGCACACAGCTTCAAGCCCTTCAATGCACACAGCTTCAAGCCCTTCAATGCACACAGCATCTATTCTCACACAAAGACACTTACTAGCAGCCATGGCTCCAACTTCACCTTCCTCCTCTCTCCTTCTGCTCTCACCAGCCCCTCGTTATATGGGCTGTGTGCACCTGGGCACACACCCTGCTGGCTGTCCACAGGACCCGGACACAGGGTTGGAGATCCTATCCCACCCAAGATTCTGAAGGATCTCCAAATTACAGAGCCCCATAGGGAAGAGCCTGGCTCTGCCACATACCCCCCCCCTCTTGTTTCAATCCGGAGGGAGAAACACCTACACCCACCATAGCAGTTGGGACACCTCTGTGCTGGCCATCAGCCACATAGGCCTAACCCTTTTTTCGGGTTTGCTTCCAGGTACGTCCCACCTTGGATCTTAACAGGGTCCTATAATTCCTTATATTCTGCCTTCCCTCTCTTCTCTTGGGGTTCCTGAGCATACTCTCCTCTCCTGGGGGGACTCTGCCTTCCCTGATCCTACCTTTCAGCTTACAGAAGTCAGTTTTATCTTTCACCACCGGTCTTTCAGGTTCAAAAACCTCTCTCTGGTTACCCACGGCAACCACATCACTTTTAACAGCACCAAACATTAGCAGATCATACATTTCAATGACACCCTGCCGAACACAGTCAGTGCCATCTATCTCAGTACTTGTTAGAACCAGACCTGAGGAGGGACAAAACACAGGCAAGTGATTACACCCCACGGGTCCATAGCACAGCTTCACCTCACCTGTTGTCCAACACTCCATGGGTAACTGATCTAACAAATGACACTGATCCAAGCACAAACTACTTTTTTCTGATGTACACATTACATTATTGCAGCAACCAACATTAGCACTTTCCTTTACAGTGTCTCCGGGTACTTTAAGTTGTACCTCTTTCTGGGTGATAGAAAGCACTTCTCCTAGTGCTGCATCTATTTTGGGCCCTTCCGTCTCCTGAGGTTTAGCAGGTGAGACAGTATCCACGCCCTCTATTGACCACTGCTCAGCCGCACCTTGGACCACACCAGCAGAGATGTTTATAGTCACTACACCAGCCGGAGAGACCTTTGATGTCTTCAACAGTTCTCCTGGGCACCTTCCATACCACTCAGTAACTGGGAGCACCCTCTCAGAGAACCTCAAGACTATCTGCCACACTGTTAAGCATTGGTCGCACCGATACCATTCTTGATCAAGGCTTTCCAGCACGGCCTGTACCACCTGGCTCCACCCATTGGTACTACGCAGCACCACCTGGTCCGACTGCGGTGGAGACACCCAAGTGTACAGTGAGTGCGTTTTTACCAACTCCAGCATTTCAAGTAAGGTTTCTGTCATCTCTAAACATCCCATGTCTAAATACCAGACCTTTCTAGGGTCTTTTCCCCTTTCCAAGACAAGGAGGGGCTCATCCACTGCAGCTTGTGAGGTTGAGACATTTGAAGAGACCTCCAACTCCTTGGAGGTACACCTCATCACAGCCCGTTGCTCCCCTGGAGCGCTGTCAGACACATGTCTCACACTTATCCCTTCTGCACCAGTGTCAGTGAGCTGCTGCAGGTCATTACAAGTCACATTGTCACCTTGACACTTGAGCTGATGGGCTGTGGACAACACATCTGCTATGCCAGCACCCTGAACAATTCCTTCAGACTGGAGGGCATTAACCTTCACAGGGACAAATGTGTCCTTGAGCACCAGCCGATCTGCAATCCCTCCATTGGGCATAGCAGGTGTTATGTCCATCACATTATTTAATATTGCAATTGCATTCTCATACCAATTATCCCAGTCTATTGTGGTTCCATCACCTACTCTAGAAGGCCCCACAGGAACCTGGGATTCACTAGCCAAAACATCACCTGTGTCATTTCTATACATATCCCCTTGGGTTGACACATCATCTGACAAGGCAGGCTGTAATATATGCTTTTGCCCTACCTGCTCTGGGGGCACTACTGACACACACAGCTCTGCACTTTCAACTTTTTCAGGCTGAATTAACCCCTTGACAACTGGGTTACACTTAGGGTTGTGGAGCTGCGCCCACACACTCTCACTGTGTGACTCAGTCTTCCTTTGTTTCACCAGAGTAGCACCACAGCCATCCTGGAACACCTCTGGCCCCAACACATGGAGACCCCATGAGACTTCAATGGACAAGCCCGATTATCATCGGAGATATCCTATTCCCATCATTGGTAGTGAACACATTTCCAACATTTTTAGACATGACATTAAAGGGAACACATTTTTCAATGTCATTATCACCAATACCATCACATTTGTCAGCATAACCATCAGAATTTTCATTACGTGTAGACATAACTGCTACTTTTGTGGATTGTCTATTACCCACCACAGCCTGTGAGCCTCTCCTTACAGCACCCTCTATCTTTAAAGGGGAACTCTTTCCTCCTTGGGCAGCTCCATAGCTGACCTGGGAAACTCTCTGCTCTGTCACTGCGCGCTCCTCTGAAGTTTCCCTGGGCAACTCTGCAGCACCTGTCACTAGGGAACATGGCACAAGAACAGTTTTGGTCACCCCTCGTTTAACCTCTCCAGCCCTCTGCTGGATTATAGCAGGCACATGCATAGTCCCCATGTCCATTTGAGTCTTTAACCTTGCTGTCAGCTGGGCTTCACCATGTGCCTCCCCACTGCTCCGGGTAGCACACTGCAGCAAGTCTATGTCCATTTGCACTGCGGATCTCCCCAATGGACACACTCCCATGTCACTAGGTTCAGTCCCACAAACTGAAACAGTCTTACCATTTTCAGTGGCTGGCATCATACCCTTCACTTGAGTGCGCTGTCTCTCAGCTGCATCCATACCAGCTACTGCCCTGTCTGTGGCAGGTGAGACACCCCCATTACAACAATAAACAAAAGAGGCAGGCAGCGCTGGAGAAACTGCTGGAGTTGGTGAAGCCGGTGGTCCCCACAGCAACCATCCCCTATTTAAAAGCCAAAATTGGTGGCCTGAGGAGCACTTATCTTAGGGAGCGCAAGAAGGTCACGGATTTCCAGAGGTCCGGAGCTGCAGCAGATGACATTTATGTCCCCAGGCTGTGGTACTATGAGAGACTGCGATTTCTGTCAGACCACACTGAAGTCAGGGAATCCACTCTTCCTTCAACTCTTCCTTCCACCCCAGCTGAGGCTTCCGATGTCCAACCTGGGCCTTCCAGCCATGAAGAAGTGGAGGAGCCCAGCTGGAGTCAGTATAGCATTGTTCTACAGATTTCTGGTCAATAAATAAATGATGTTTACTAGATGTTATTATTGATCACTAATTGCTGAATGAAATAAGTGTTTTACATATAAATAGACAGTAGTGGGCACCCAAAATTGGGACAAGAATGAAAACTGCTGGGCTCAGAATGATAGTCTTTTATATTTGTTAACATTCAATTTGCAACAGTCAGGAGGTGAAAATTGTGTGTGATTGATGAATAAAAAACTAAAACTATGTCCCTTTTTCATACACAGGAAGACCTCAGCCAGGAGGAGGCTGTGGAATGTGGCAGTCAGGAGGAGGCGGGGATTAGTGGCAGCCAGGAGGAGGCGGGGCTAAGTGTCAGCCAAGAGAAGCCTGGGACCAGTCGCAGCCTGACTGAATCGCAGGTTCCTCCCCTCCGCCTTCCATATAAAAGAGCGAGGAAGACGACTCCCATGCAGGATTCAGCACTCAGGCTCATTCAGGAGGCTTCTGCGTCCCTCAGAGCCTTACCCACTCCTGAAGAGGCCTTTGCCTGCATGGCTGCCACCAAACTGCAGGGCATGCAGGAGGGTCAACGCCTCCTGTGTGAGCAACTTATTTATAAAGTCCTAACTAAGGGGGTGAGTGGGGAACTAACACCCAAGACCGACGTGATTGAGTTGTACCATCCTCCTCCTCCTGCTGCCACAACTCCACCACCAGAGCCACCGCATGGAAGGAAGCGTGGAAGGAAGACAAGAGAGTGATGGCCCTGGGTTCAGTCTGGTCTGACAAAAGCTGCAGTCTCTCGTATGGCCACAGCCTGGGGACACAGATGTCATCTGCTGCTTTCTGGATCTCTGGGACTTCTGGACCAGACTGCACTCCCTTAGATAAGGACTCCTCAGGCCACCAATTTTACTTGAAAATTGCTTGAATTTTGCTTGAAAATAGTTGATGTGTGCCCTGGGGGTCCAAGGCTTCGCCAATTTCTGCTGTTTCTCCAGCGTTGCCTCCCTCTTTGTTTAGTTGTGAGCCCTTAATAAATGTTATTTTTTTGAAAATTATACTCTCCTGTGTGTGTTTTCAGATGATTCAGGTACATTTCTAAAGTACAATGTGAAATTAACAAGGGACAACACCACCAAACAATCTTCTACAGATTAAATAGAACAACATATCAATGGTGTTGTGGTAACTTGACACAAAAAACACACACAAAAATTTTCAGGAGTACAAATAAAAATCCCCCCCCAAAAAAAATAAGCCTTGAAAAAAGACAAACCAAAAAAAAAATAATCGGCCTTAAAAACCAAAAATAAAAAAATAATGTTGTCAGATGTGACAAATCAAAATATATTGAGGGAATCCCGATAAATAGTAAAGAAATAAGTTTGTGAGAAGTGTGTGTGAATATCAGCAGCAAAACTACTTAATTCTTCTCACATTATAAAGAAGAAGAGAGTGCGCTGTATTAAACCATTTTTAACATTGCAGCGTGACGAAAGTGCTGTATCCATTGCGAACGATAAGTTTACCAGACCGAGCTGTTCCGTGTCGGAATTTCTTCTGAGCACGCGTGGCACTTTGTGCGTCGGAACAGGCCACACACGGTCGGAATTGACGCAATCGGACTTTGTTGTCGGAAAATTTTATCTCCTGCTCTCCAACTTTGTGTGTCGGAAAATCCGATGGAAAATGTCCGATGGAGCCCACACACGGTCGGAATTTCCGACAACACGCTCCGATCGGACATTTTCCATCGGAAAATCCGACCGTGTGTACGGGGCATTAGGCTCCTTGGCTGCACACAGCTTCAAGCCCTTCAACGCACACAGCTTTGGGCTCCTTGGACGCACACAGCTTTGAAGCCCTTCAATGCACACAGCTTCTGGCTCCTTGGACGCACACAGCTTTGAAGCCCTTCAACATACACAGCTTCTGGCTCCCTGGACGCACACAGCTTCAAGCCCTTCAATGCACACAGCATCTATTCTCACACAGAGACACTTACTAGTAGCCACGTCTCCAACTTCACCTTCCTCCTCTCTCCTTCTGCTCTCACCAGCCCTCGTTATATGGGCTGTGTGCACCTGGGCACACACCCTGCTGGCTGTCCTCAAGACCCAGACACAGGGTTGGAGATCCCATCCCACCTGAGACTCTGAAGGATCTCCAAATTACAGAGCCCCATAGGGAACTAGCAAAATCTGGAGAAAACTGCCAGAGCAGTTTTCTCTGTTTCAAATGTACGCTCTGTAGCTCTGCACTCAGCCAATATGCAGACTCTGTGTCCACTTTAATCCCATTTTCATAGTGACAGAGCCTTGCTCTGCCACAATACACACACAGAATACACATACACACACTGAAAAGGTACTGGAGAGGCAGGGGCAGCTATAATCTTGGGATTTTTTTTTAAAAACACAGATTTTTACATACTGTCCCTGGTTTTATTGAGGCTGGCAACCCTGATGGGGCCCCTTAGTGGCATGAGCCCTCGGGCAGTGCCCGAGAGCCAGAATGGTCAGTCCGCCCCTGGGTGGAGTCCATTGTTGCTGGGGGATTCTATTGTTGTGTGGGGATCTATTGCTGGGATTCTATTGTTGCTGGCTGCAGGGGATCTATTTTACTGCTTTTCATTTTATTATTACCATGTTCCATATAAATGATTTAGCACCACAAAATGATATTTGGTTCTGTATTCTCTAAAAGGGGCAGTACTGGTAGGTGGGTAGGGGGTGGAATGAAGGGACGGTGGACAGAGGTGGGTAGGGGGCAGAGACAAGGGGTAACTCAGACGGGGGGAGTTCCTGCAAGGAACAGATAATTTGCTTTGTTTTCCACTCCACAGGCTGTCTCCGATTTGATCCATAGGAAGACCAGAGAAAAGTGGTTACATGATGGAAAGAATGAAGATCGCAAGAGCTGTGGAGAGTAAGGGCTTTGATGTATTACAAGCCTGGACTTGTTTCTAAAGAACTTTAGAATGGACTTTGTAATGAACTTTTTAGTTAAAGACCTTCTCAATGACAGAAATTGGAGGTGTTGCATTCAAGGAAAATTAATGTTTAGAATGAGTTTAGTAATGAAGAGATTTTCTGTGTTTAGTCTGAGAGAAAAATCAAGGGCGGAATGTGTTGCGTTTGATATAAAATATCATTTTTCTATAAGACTCATAGTATTCTGGTGTCACAGAGACAGACTTTCTCAAACAAATGCTGGATACAATGGGTATTGTTGTATTGTTACAGTTTTCAACAGGCTATTGTCTCTATAGCTACAGTACACAAGAAAGAGATTTACTTGTTTGAGGGTTTTTTCAGCTCTCAAACTGAAAGAATGACTGTTAGATTACTGTCAGGTGTTGGCTTGATTAGACAATGGGTACGTAGATACAGTTTTCAACAGTCCATTGTTTCTACAGCTACAGTAAACAGGCATGTTTTCTGTTGTTTGGTAACTGGGGTGAGTAGGGAGACACACACACCATCATGCTGTAACATCAGAAACCACCCATGATAGAAGAACAGTGCCTGATGCTCCTGAAAAATTATTGCCAATGGAGATCACGAACATACAGTAACAGAAGATAAGTAAGCTTTAAGTGTTTTTGTACTGTTAGACCATAGGCTGTTCATTTGCTAGGCATTTTTTTGCTTGTTATAGATATGTGTCAGTCTTGTATTGTATTCCTAATATTGTAATAGTTTTGTATGTACAGCATCTTTGTATAATAAAAGCACATTTACACACTGCAGAAATCTCAGCTTCCTTGCTTATTCTACAGAGGAACCTTGCTAGATAGACGCAAGGAAAACAAGAGATGGCTGCACACCAAATCTCATGGAACGGGCAAGGGGGCATTAATCAGAGAGGCAGCACAGAGACCTAAGATAACCCTGGAGAAGCTGCAGAGTTCCACAGCAGAGACTGGAGTATCTGTACATAGGACGACAATAAGCCGTACGCTCCATAGAGTTGGGCTTTATAGCAGAGTGGCCAGAAGAAAGCCATTACTTTCAGCAAAAAACAAAATGGCACGATTTGAGGAAGGTGCTCTGGTCTGATGAGACAAAAATTGAACTTTTTTGCCATCAAAGAAAATGCTGTGTCTGGCACAAACACAACACATCACATCACCCAAAGAACACCATCCCCAAAGTGAAACATAGTTACATAGTTACATAGTAGGTGAGGTTGAAAAAAGACACAAGTCCATCAAGTCCAACCTATGTGTGTGATTATGTGTCAGTATTACATTACATATCCCTGTATATTGCGGTCATTCAGGTGATTATCTAATAGTTTCTTGAAGCTATCAATGCTCCCCGCTGAGACCACCGCCTGTGGAAGGGAATTCCACATCCTTACCGCTCTTACAGTAAAGAACCCTCTACGTAGTTTAAGGTTAAACCTCTTTTCTTCTAATTGTAATGAGTGGCCACGAGTCTTATTAAACTCTCTTCTGCGAAAAAGTTTTATCCCTATTGTGGGGTCACCAGTACAGTATTTGTAAATTGAAATCATATCCCCTCTCAAGCGTCTCTTCTCCAGAGAGAATAAGTTCAGTGCTTGCAACCTTTCCTCATAACTAAGATCCTCCAGACCCTTTATTAGCTTTGTTGCCCTTCTTTGTACTCGCTCCATTTCCAGTACGTCCCTCCTGAGGACTGGTGCCCAGAACTGGACAGCATACTCCAGGTGCGGCCGGACCAGAGTCTTGTAGAGCGGGAGAATTATCGTTTTATCTCTGCAGTTGATCCCCCTTTTAATGCATGCCAATATTCTGTTTGCTTTATTAGCAGCAGCTTGGCATTGCATGCCATTGCTGAGCCTATCATCCACTAGGACCCCCAGGTCCTTTTCCATCCTAGATTCCCCCAGAGGTTCTCCCCCCAGTGTATAGATTGCATTCATATTTTTGCCACCCAAATGCATTATTTTACATTTTTCTACATTGAACCTCATTTGCCATGTAGTCGCCCACCCCATTAATTTGTTCAGGTCTTTTTGCAAGATTTCCACATCCTGCAGAGAAGTTATTGCCCTGCTTAGCTTAGTATCGTCTGCAAATACAGAGATTGAACTCTTTATCCCATCCTCCAGGTCGTTTATGAACAAATTAAATAGGATTGGTCCCAGCACAGAACCCTGGGGAACCCCACTACCCACCCCTGACCATTCTGAGTACTCCCCATTTATCACCACCCTCTGAACACGCCCTTATAGCCAGTTTTCAATCCATGTACTCACCCTATGGTCCATGCCAACGCACCTTATTTTGTACAGTAAACGTTTATGGGGAACTGTGTCAAATGCTTTTGCAAAATCCAGATACACCACGTCTACAGGCCTTCCTTTATCTAGATGGCAACTCACCTCCTCATAGAAGGTTAATAGATTGGTTTGGCAAGAATGATTCTTCATGAATCCATGCTGATTACTGCTAATGAAATCATTCTTATTACTAAAATCTTGTATATAGTCCCTTATCATCCCCTCCAAGAGTTTACATACTATTGATGTTAGGCTAACTGGTCTGTAATTCCCAGGGATGTTTTTTGGGCCCTTTTTAAATATTGGTGCTACATTGGCTTTTCTCCAATCAGCTGGTACCATTCCAGTCAATAGACTGTCTGTAAATATTAGGAACAACGGTCTGGCAATCACCTGACTGAGTTCCCTAAGTACCCTCGGATGCAAGCCATCTGGTCCCGGTGATTTATTAACGTTAAGTTTCTCAAGTCTAATTTTAATTCCGTCCTCTGTTAACCATGTAGGTGCTTCCTGTGATGTGTCATGAGGATAAACACTGCAGTTTTGGTTACTAAAGCCCCCCGATTCACTTGTGAAGACTGAGGAGAAGAATAAATTCAATACCTTTGCCATCTCCCCATCCTTTGTAACCAGATGTCCTTCCTCATTCTTTATGGGGCCAATATGGTCTGTCCTCCCTTTTTTACTGTTTACATACTTAAAGAATTTCTTGGGATTTCTTTTGCTCTCCTCCGCTATGTGTCTTTCATGTTCTATCTTAGCCATCCTAATTGCACCCTTACATTTCTTATTGCATTCTTTATAAATTCTGAATGCTGAGGATGATCCCTCAACCTTGTATTTTTTGAAGGCCTTCTCCTTTGCTTTTATATGCATTTTTACATTGGAGTTAAGCCATCCAGGATGTTTGTTCGCTCTTTTAAATTTATTACCCAATGGGATACATTGGCTAATGCCCTTATTTAATATGCTCTTAAAGCAAACCCATCTCTCCTCCGTATTCTTTGTTCCTAATATTTTATCCCAATTTATGCCTTTTAGCAAGGTTTGTAGTTTAGGGAAGTTGGCTCTTTTGAAATTCAGTGTCTTTGTGTTCCCTTCATGTTTCCTATTTGTGTGATTTATACTGAAACTAATTGACCTGTGATCGCTGTTACCTAAATTGCCCCGTATTACCACATCTGTTATCAGGTCTGTATTGTTGGTAATCAGTAGATCTAGTAATGTTTTATTTCTAGTTGGTGCGTCTACCATCTGACCCATAAAATTGTCCTGCAAGACACTAAGGAACTGGCGAGCCTTAAATGAATGCGCGGTTCCCTCCGCCCAGTCTATGTCTGGATAATTAAAATCCCCCATTATGATAACACTTCCCATCCTTGCTGCTAATCCAATTTGTGATAGGAGATCCGTCTCCACTTCCTCCCTCAGGTTTGGGGGCCTATAGCATACTCCCAGTATTATTTTCCCCTTAGCTTCATCCCTTTGGAGCTCTACCCATAAAGATTCCACCTCCTCCCTAGCCCCCTCAGTGATGTCATCTCTCACACTCACTTGTACATTATTCTTGATATATAGGCATACCCCTCCCCCTTTTTTACCTTCTCTATCCTTGCGGTATAGGGTATACCCTTGAATGTTTGCCAGCCAATCATGAGAGCTGTCAGGTCTCTGAAATTCCCACAAAATCCAAATCCTCCTTGTACAACAGTATCTCTAGTTCACCCATCTTGTCCGCCATGCTCCTGGCATTGGTGAACATGCCACATAGTTTAGACTGGTCGCATATTGTCCTCGTATTGGGTGTTTTAAGATTGCAACTAGGACTTGCTACTATACTCACCTTGTGTTTTTGTGCTTTGGTTAACCTACCACTAATGCCCCCAATACTACCCTCTGGAATATCTTCCGCGCTGGCTATCACTGTCTCTGGACCCTCCCCCCCATCGCCTAGTTTAAAAACCCCTCTAACTTTTTGGCCATCTTCATTCCCAGCAGATCTGCACCCTCCTCATTTAGGTGCAGTCCGTCCCTTCTATAGTACCGGTTACCGACTGAGAAGTCGGCCCAGTCCTCCAGGAACCCAAACCCCTCCTTACTACACCAGCTCTTCAGCCACTTGTTTACTTCCCTAATCTCCCTCTGCCTTTCTGGTGTGGCTCGATGTACCGGTAGTATTACTGAGAACACTACCTTGGAGGTCCTTTTCCTCAATTTAGCTCCTAAGTCCCTAAAATCGTTCTTTAGGACACTCCATCTGCCTCTGACTTTGTCATTGGTGCCAACGTGCACCATGACAGCCGGGTCTTCCCCAGCCCCTCCCAGTAATCTGTCCACAAGATCCGTGATGTGCCGAACCCGAGCGCCCGGTAGACAACATACTGTTTGGCGCTTCAGGTCTTGGTTACAGATTGCCCTCTCTGTCCTTCTAAGAATTGAGTCCCCTACCACCAGAATCTGTCTTTCCTTTCCCTTTGCTGCCCCCCCACTCTCACTGGAGGAGTTCTTCCCCTGGCAGCTAGGAGAGTCCCTCATCTCCAGCAGTGCTGGTCCCTGACTGGTTTCACCAATGTCACTCAATGGAGCGTACTTATTGGGATGCTCCAGTCCTGGAACGGCCTCTCTGGCACTTCCCCCTCTACCCCTCCTGACTGTCACCCATCTACTCTTTGCTAGTGCCTGCACCTCTTTGTCTCCACCCGCCTCTGTGCTGGCCCCTGCCGGCACCTGCCATGTACGTTCCTGGCTCACCTTTAGTATGGAGGGACTTCTCAGTGCTGACAGTTGCTTCCCCAGATTCAGAACCTGGGCTTCCAGGGAAACAATGTGCTTACATTTTGCACAGCAGTATTCGCCCTCGATCGGATGATCAAGGAACGCATACATGCGGCAAGATGTACAAAGAGCCGCCTCTCCACACCCGCCGGGCATCGTACCTATTAAATTTAGTGAGGATTGGGGATTTTACCCTGTCCAAATTACCTAACAGCTAGCTTCCTGGCACTAATACTCAAGACAATACACAGGTACACAACAAGACAATACACAGGTACACAATACACAGTACTAACGATCCACACACACTACTCAGACAATACTCAGATACTCACACTACACAGGTACTATGACCCCTGTTATAACCTCCTGTTTTAAACTCTTGTGTTTAACTCCCACTTAATCCAGCTCCACTTACACCAAGCTCCACTGCTTCAAACTGAGCACGCTCAGATTGAGCCCTACAACCAGTTAAATAGTCACCTGTGAGCAATTAACCACACCCCTTAATTGATAGACTGATGAAACCAGGAAAAAAAAAAAAAAGAGCTATTTAAAAAGTGACAGCAAAAGTCAAAGGAAAAGCCCCCAAAAAGCACCCCAGCAAACAGCAACAGACAGCAACATGGTGGTGGCAGCATCATGCTGTGGGGATGTTTTTCAGCAGTCGGGACAGGAAACTGGTCAGTGTTGAGGGAAAGATGGATGGTGCTAAATACAGGGATATTCTTGAGCAAAACCTGTACCAGAAGGACAATGACCCCAAACACACTGCTAAAGTAACACTTGAGTGTTTTTTTTTTTTTTTTTTAGCAGTTACGTTTTTATTTATCTCCAACGGAGAAAAGTTTCAGTACAAACATAAAAAAGAAGTACATTCACAAATATATATAAATATACATATATCTATACATATACATAAAAATGTAAAAAAGGGGAAAAAAGGGGACAATAAGAGAGGATTACATAAAAAAGGCAAAGAAGAACCATTTCCAGAAGGAAAGTGACAATCTAGGACAAACAGTCTCCAGTATTACATCAAAAAGCAAGGCACATCGGTTCACATCTTAGTTGCAAGTATTCATATCACTGCAAAGTTGTATTTTAGGAGCAATACCTCCTCCTCAAAGAAAAAAGGTATATTTTAGTGGTAATTTTAAGTGTATTCTAAATATTTCTTAACCGAACTAGTGGTGTATAAGTTCAGCGAGTTCTCCCGGGGGGGATCCGCATCAGTGGCCATTCATCTAGAAACCCATGCACCCCAAATTTTTTCAAACTTTTTGGGACATTCCCGGCTCATAAATGTGAGCTTATATAGAGGGAGGGTCTTATCAATAAGTGTTTTCCACTGTCCCACTGTTGGGGGGTCTGTCTGTTTCCATTTAAATAAAATGGTTTTCCTTGCATAGAATAGAGCGTAGAAAACGAATAGCCTCTTATGGGTGTTTGCAATAAGGGTATCACAGATCCCCAGGAGAAGGACCCGGGGATCCAGTGTAAGTGACAGGTTCCCAATTAAATTGATGTACTGCACCACCTCCCTCCAGAACTGTTGAAGAAGGGGGCACGACCACACCACATGTAAGAAAGTACCTATATCCGTATTGCATTTTGGGCACCTATCAGAGTGAGAGGGATATATTTTAGCAAGCCGTTGGGGTGTGTAGTATGCCTGGTGAAGGAATTTTAACTGGATGTACCTATCCCTGGCGGATATCATCAAAGGAATATATTGTTGGACTCCCTCTTCCCAGTCGTCATCCGTCAGGGAGGGCACAGCCAGCTTCCATTTGTTAAATAGCCTAGTCCCCTGGTTATCAGTTCCCAGGGACACCCGGAGATACAAAGAGGAAAGCATACGGTCCACATGTTTGGAAATAAGGAAGCGCTCCACCATATGTGATTGTAGTTGAATTTCTGAAGGGAATTGAGCCTGAATTGCGTGTCTCAGCTGCAAATAGCGGAAAAACATTTTGGTAGGGAGTTGGAAGGTATTACGCAATTCGTCAAATGTAAGGAGTTTACCCTCTGGCATAATAGGCTGTAAGATTTTAATTTCATATTTAGCCCAGACTGCTGGGTCTGGGATCGTTATCAGATGTGGTAGTTTAGGGTTACCCCAGAGTGGTGTATAGAGTGAATAAGTTTGTGGTGGGTTGAGCTTAGCTGTCAGCTGTTCCCATATCTTGGCGGTCGTGCGCATGGGGATGGTCATATTATCTTGTGCTTTTGGACCCCTGAATACCAGGTTGCTCAATGCTGAATACGACCCCAATATGGCTGCTTCTAAATTAACCGCTGGGTTATGTCGTGACTGAACAAACCACCAACGTACCGTCACCAGCACTGCTGCCCAATAATATTTCCTGAAGCACAGCAATGCCAGCCCGCCCGCAGATAGGGGAAGTTGCAGGCTTGTTTTGGCAACCCTGGGGGTCTGTCCCGCCCAAATGAAATTGTTAATCACCCGATCTAATTGCTTAAAAAATGATTCAGGGATAGGTACTGGAGTGTTTCTAAATACATACAGGAATTTGGGGAGGAATATCATTTTGAGGAGGTTTATCCTACCCACCGGTGTCAGGGGAAGGGACTTCCATGTTAAGCAGCGTCTTATTAGTTGCTGTAGAATGGGGTATACATTATCTGTCAGATAACAAGAGAGATCCTTTTGTATTTCAATGCCCAGATACCGAAACTTAGTGACCGTTTGCAGGGGTATATGGTGGGGAGGGAGTAGGGGCGGCTGGGAGATCGGGAAAAGCATGGATTTGTTCCAGTTTATGCGTATACCTGAGAAGGAGCCAAATAAGTCTATGATCCTTAAGGTCTCCTTGAGGGAGTGGGAAGCATCTGGGAGATAAAGAAGAGCGTCATCCGTGTAGAGGGAGATCTGTTCCCGTAGAGGGCCCACCTCCATCCCCCCTGCAGCCACGGAGGACCTAATAAGGATAGCAAGAGGTTCAACAGCTAGGGCGAACAAACCCGGGGATAAAGGACATCCCTGTCTAGTACCCCTGTGTAATCTGAAGGGGGGCGAGAGGGACCCATTGGTTCTGACTCTGGCAGTGGGGTTGGCATACAACACTTGAGTGGTTTAAGGGGAAACATGTAAATGTGCTGGAATGGCCTAGTCAAAGCCAAGACCTCAATCCAATAGAAAATCTGTGGTCAGACTTAAAGATTGCTGTTCACAAGCACAAACCATCCAACTTACGAGCTGGAGCAGTTTTGCAAGGAGGAATGGGCAAAAATCCCAGTGGTAAGATGTGGAAAGCTCATAGAGAATCATCCAAAGCGACTTGGAGCTGTGATAGCTGCAAAAGGTGGCTCTACAAAGTATTGACTTTAGGGGGTGAATAGTTATGCACATTGACTTTTTCTGTTATTTTGTCCTATTTGATGTTTGCTGCACAATAAAAAAAAAATCTTCAAAGTTTTGGGCATGTTCTGTAAATTAAATGATGCAAATCCTCAAACAATCCATGTTAATTCCAGGTTGTGAGGCAACAAAACATGAAAAATGCCAAGGGGGTCAATACTTTTGCAAAGCACTGTATAAACGACCCTGTGTACATGTACTGATAGGATAACAGAAGAGAGTTCAGGAGCACTTGAAAAAAATGCCCAACTGCTCCTAAACGTCCGTTTAGCAGCAGCAGTGTACATGAGGCCTTACACAACATTACACTGTTAATGTGTCAACAAGTAATGATTAGGAGGATCTACCAGGCAGTGCCTGCTGTTAAGTTGTTGCTCACTTACACACACGCTCCCTTTCTCCCAGTCTCTGAATGACGATACTTTAGAGGCTGGGACTGAAAATCATCTGTCAGGCGGAGATCACTCCTTCTAGACTATTGCTGGGTGCAGGAGTGCACTAGGTACACCGCTGCAGCTCTGCAAATGTGCACTGTCTGTTCTGGGCAGCGGCGGTGACCGGTCTACTGGCTGCATAAGGTTGAAGCAAGACTGTAGCAGCACCGCCTGCTCTCTGAGTTTGCACTCCACCTGTGTCCCCCTATCCAGTAAATTGTTGCGCTCGGAGCTGCTGCCCCTTCTGTCCCCTTTGCCCCAGCCCTCAGTGTGCTACATATTCTTGGGTGACCACCTCTGTTTACTGTTCAGACCCAACAGTTCTTTTTAGGAGTACTTTTTGTGTGTAACAGTTTAGTTGCTGTTTGGTTCAGGCTGCTGCCAAATGCCCCTCCCCCTTCCCTTTTTTTTCTCTTTTTATTTTCTACCATATATACTGTATGTGTGTATATATACTATAAATAAATATTCCGGAGAAGAGCGAATGCGTGGCCAGCCGGAGCAGATGTGTCTCTGAGCTGCTCCACACACCCCCAGCAAACACAGCTATATTCGGCAGCCCCGCACCTCGCCCACCACAACTAAACGCCCAATCCTCAGGGGGAGAGAACCGGGAACACAGCGGATGCCACACCAGTTGTGTGGCAAGCCCCAGGGCGGCCCCTTGCTACTCCTTCAGGGCTACGAGCAGGGAATCCAAGTTGGCAACCGGCTGTAACACAGGAGGGATGCCGACATCCAGAGAGGAGAAGCTGCCCTCACAGAAGAAAACTACTAAACCTCCTGGTTGGCGCAATCCCCAGAACAGCCCCTCACTGCCTTCTCCAGCTTCAGGTGAACACACAAGCACATGCTGCTCACCCTCCAGCCCTGCATGGTCTCCCTCACAAGCTGCAGTCCTGTCACCTAGCCAGGACTCCCACACCTCCTCCATTCTTGATAGGGAGATGGCAGACATTTTTTGCAGCCAGCCCAGCAGCCAAGAGTTAGACTAAGACACTGCTACTGACTTCCCTACTAGTGCACCAGCTCAGCCACAGTACTCAGGAGAACCAATATTATTAGCCCGCTTTGTAGATCTGCTACAGAAGGAACTGGCTAAAGCTACTGACAAACTAGCCCCAGACATAAAACAGGATTTCCAGGAGTTGGGGAACCGGCTGGAAAGCATTGAATCAAAAGTAGATGATATGGTTCACAGAGTGTCACAAAATTTGAATATGATAACAGGCTTACAAGATTGCTTTGAGGAAGCATACTCCAAAATCGATGATCTCGAAAACCGTGCCAGGCGCTATAATTTTCGTATCAGGGGCATTCCAGAAAATCTGAAAGATTTCACCTCTGTCACTTACTCACTAATGCAAGCGGCAGTACCTGACATTGATGACATTCATATGGAAATAAATCGCATCCATGGGGCTCTGGTCCCTCCAAAACCTTATGGCCCCCCCAGGGATGTTATCGTAAAACCACAATTTTTCCGGATCAAAGAAGCAGTGATGCGTCATGCCAGAGAAAACCCAGATCTGGAAATAGACGGTCTCAAGATTCAAATATTTGCTGATATCTCCCAGGCCACGATCCAAAAGAGGCGAACGTTTAAACCCTTGCTGCTACCGCTGATCCAAGGTAACATTCGCTATAGATGGAATTACCCCTTCAAGCTCCAATTCTCCTTTAACAGCAAGCCCTACTCTTTTCTGAAGGTGAAACAATCTTACTGAAATTGGGCTTCATCTCTCATAGTCCCTCACCACTAGGGATGAGCTTCGAGTTCGAGTCGAACTCATGTTCGACTCGAACATTGGCTGTTCGCAAGTTCGCCGAACAGCGAACAATTTGGGGTGTTCGCGGCAAATTCGAATGCCGCGGAACACCCTTTAAAAGTCTATGGGAGAAATCAAAAGTGCTAATTTTAAAGGCTAATATGCAAGTTATTGTCATAAAAAGTGTTTGGGGACCCAGGTCCTGCCCCAGGGGACATGGATCAATGCAAAAAAAAGTTTTAAAAACGGCCGTTTTTTCAGGAGCAGTACAATAAAAGTGTAATATCCCTTTAAATTTCGTACCTGGGGGGTGTCTATAGTATGCCTGTAAAGGGGCGCATGTTTCCTGTGTTTAGAACAGTGTGACAGCAAAATGACATTTTGAAGGAAAAAACTCATTTAAAACTACCCGCGGCTATTGCATTGCCGACAATACACATAGAAGTTCATTGATAAAAACGGCATGGGAATTCCCCAAAGGGGAACCCCGAACCAAAATTAAAAAAAAAAAAAATATGATGTGGGAGTCCCCCTAAATTCCATACCAGGCCCTTCAGATCTGGTATGGATATTAAGGGGAACCCCGGCCAAAATTTAAAAAAAAAAATGACGTGGGGTTCCCCCTAAATTCCATACCAGACCCTTAAGGTCTGGTATGGATTTTAAGGGGAACCCCGCGCGAAAAAGAAAAAAAAAAAACGGAGTGGGGTCCCCCCAAAAATCCATACCAGACCCTTATCCGAGCACGCAACCTGGCAGGCCGCAGGAAAAGAGGGGGGGACGAGAGTGCGGCCCCCCCCTCCTGAACCGTACCAGGCCACATGCCCTCAACATTGGGAGGGTGCTTTGGGGTAGCCCCCCAAAACACCTTGCCCCCATGTTGATGAGGACGAGGGCCTCATCCCCACAATCCTGGCCGGTGGTTGTGGGGGTCTGCGGGCGGGGGGCTTATCGGAGTCTGGAAGCCCCCTTTAACAAGGGGACCCCCAGATCCCGGCCCCCCCCTGTGTGAAATGGTAAGGGGGTACTTACCCCTACCATTTCACTAAAAAACTGTCAAAAATGTTAAAAATGACAAGAGACAGTTTTTGACAATTCCTTTATTTAAATACTTCTTCTTTCTTCTATCTTCCTTCATCTTCTGGTTCTTCTGGTTCTTCTGGCTCTTCTGGTTCTTCCTCCGGCATTCTCGTCCAGCATCTCCTCCGCGGCGTCTTCTATCTTCTTCTCCTCGGGCCGCTCCGCACCCATGGCATGGGGGGGAGGCTCCCGCTCTTCTCTTCTTCTTTTCTTCTCTTCTTCTCTTCTTCATTTTCTTCTCCGGGCCGCTCCGCACCCATGCTGGCATGGAGGGAGGCTCCCGCTGTGTGACGGCGCTCCTCGTCTGACAGTTCTTAAATAATGGGGGATGGGGCCACCCGGTGACCCCGCCCCCCTCTGACGCACGGTGACTTGACGGGACTTCCCTGTGACGTCACGGGGAATGCCACAGGGAAGTCCCGTCATGTCCCGTGCGTCAGAGGGGGGCGGGGTCACCGAGCGGCCCGAGGAGAAGAAGAGACGAGAACGCCGGAGGAAGAACCAGAAGAACCAGAAGAACCAGAAGATGAAGGAAGATAGAAGAAAGAAGAAGTATTTAAATAAAGGAATTTTTAACATTTTTGACAGTTTTTTAGTGAAATGGTAGGGGTAAGTACCCCCTTACCATTTCACACAGGGGGGGGGGCCGGGACTGGGGGTCCCCTTGTTAAAGGGGGCTTCCAGATACCGATAAGCCCCCCGCCCGCAGACCCCCACAACCACCGGCCAGGGTTGTGGGGATGAGGCCCTTGTCCTCATCAACATGGGGACAAGGTGTTTTAGGGGGCTACCCCAAAGCACCCTCCCAATGTTGAGGGCATGTGGCCTGGTACGGTTCAGGAGGGGGGGGCCGCACTCTCGTCCCCCCCTCTTTTCCTGCGGCCTGCCAGGTTGCGTGCTCGGATAAGGGTCTGGTATGGATTTTTGGGGGGACCCCACGCCGTTTTTTTTTTTTTTTTGGCGCGGGGTTCCCCTTAAAATCCATACCAGACCTGAAGGGTCTGGTATGGAATTTAGGGGGAACCCCATGTCATTTTTTTTTAAAATTTTGGCCGGGGTTCCCCTTAATATCCATATCAGACCTGAAGGGCCTGGTATGGAATTTAGGGGGACTCCCACGTCATTTTTTTTTTTTAATTTTGGTTCGGGGTTCCCCTTTGGGGAATTCCCATGCCGTTTTTATCAATAAACTTCTATGTGTATTGTCGGCAATGCAATAGCCGCGGGTAGTTTTAAATGAGTTTTTTCCTTCAAAATGTCATTTTGCCGTCAGACTGTTCTAAACACAGGAAACATGCGCCCCTTTACAGGCATACTATAGACACCCCCCAGGTACGAAATTTAAAGGGATATTAAACTTTTATTGTTTGACTTTAAGCATTATTAAAATCACTGCTCCTGAAAAAACGGCCGTTTTTAAAACTTTTTTTGCATTGATCCATGTCCCCTGGGGCAGGACCCGGGTCCCCAAACACTTTTTATGACAATAACTTGCATATTAGCCTTTAAAATTAGCACTTTTAATTATTCATGTTCGTGTCCCATAGACTTTAACGGTGTTCGCGTGTTCGAACAAACTTTTTTCCTGTTCGCATGTTCTGCTGCGAACCGAACAGGGGGGTGTTCGGCTCATCCCTACTCACCACAGAATCGGCCAGGATCCAGCGATCCCCATCCTCCACTCTCCCCTCTTAGGGCAACAAAGCCGACAAGGAGACCAGCCTCTTCCTTTCATGCATCTTGAGAATTTGTTCCATCCTGTTGGACGGATCTCTCGTTTAATGCGGCGGCTTCTCAGTGGTCCCGTCAGGGGACATTATCCGCTGCTTTTGCCTTTTTGATAAATTTGATGAAACACACATCTGTGGCCTTATGGTTTTAGCTGACCTTGCAAGGGTTGTTCCACTATGTGGCTCTATTGGTTTCTCTGGGCGGGGTTGTGGGACCAAAAATATACTTAGATGTGCCTGCACTGCTGGGGGCTGTCTATGCACTCTCCCCATTCGAAGGACTCTTCCCATCACTTGTTTTTGGTGAAGACTCCTCCGCACTCTGAGCTTTGGCTCTGAGATACTTGAATTGTTTATTGATTGTTATACATGACTTCTTACATTTATATGCCATGTTACTCGGTGCAGGGGGTTTCCTGGCCCGACTACCCTATTGTTTTTTTTGTTCTTTCTTGTTCTTTTCCTTTTTTTCTTTCCCTATTTTTGCTTTAACTTTTTCTATCACTGTTCTTTCCTGAGGGTTGCCTGGAGATTCTTCTGGTGTTTCTGGTCTCTGAGGTTCGCAGATTGGTGGGTGAGTCTGTTTATCATTGATTGGCATATTGTTACCTATGTCTTGTGTAATGTCTACTTCCCAAAATATTCGCCTGCTTTCCCATAATGTTCAGGGTTTTGGATCACCCGCTAAATGGATTAGGGCCTTCACACACTACCGATCTTTGGGGGCAGACATTGTAGCTCTCCAGGAGACGCATTTTACTTCCCTATTTACCCCTTGGTATCTCCATAGAGACTATCCTCTTTGCTACTATGCAAATGCGTCAGTGAGGAAGAGGGGAGTGGCCCTCTGCTTTTCTCGATGCGTATCATTCACTGAAACGAAAGTTCTTAGGGATAAAAACAGGCGTTACCTTCTGGTTAAACGTCACCTGGGGGAATCATTGGTTACATTCCTAATTTACTACGCTCCCAACACCAATCAAACTGCATTCTTTCACTTTCTCCTACGGTCCATGGCCCCTGTATTTGAAGGCGAAGTAATTCTAGCGGGTGACTCTAACCTAGCCTTAGATCTTATTAAAGACAAGTCACACACCGCGGGGCTCCGTCCCCCTCCTAAACAGAGTCATAAATTTGCACAACTGCTCTATCATTATGATTTAGTGGATGTTTGGTGGGAAGCAAACCCCACCACTAGAGATTACTCTCATTACTCAAGAGCACATGGACGCTACTCACGTATAGATCACATATTTTTCCCCTTGGGACTGCTGCCCAAATTGAAGTCTGCCAAGATATTATCTACTCCCTGGTCGGACCATGACCCAGTTATGGTTCAGATCTTGGACCTCACCAGTAGGACACTAAACCCTCATTGGCGATTGAATGAATCTCTCTTCAGGGACGAATTCCACTGTCTTGAGATTTCTAACCATTTACAAACTTATTTTGACACTAATAACCCAGGAGATACATCCCCTGCTATTAACTGGGACGCACACAAGGCTCAAAAAAGCTCACATTGAATTGATCTTTGCCAAAACCAGGGAATTTGAAGCTTTAACTAGACAACATAAACGCTCTCCGTCTCCTAATCTGTTTATTAAACTGGAACAATCCCGCCTGGAACTAAATATCTGCCTTACCACTAGGGCCGAGAAACAATTACGGTGGAAAAATCATACATTTTTCACTTGGCGGGACCGCCCGGGTTCTTTATTAGCGCATAAGCTTACTCCTAAACACTCTCACCTGAGATTATCGGGAGGACACCTCTCTCAGGACCCCCAAAAAATTCTTCGGGAATTCCACGATTTTTACACTGATCTCTATAGAAATCCTTGGGACGCGCCCCTTCATCCATTCGGAAATTCTTGGGGAATCTCCCCCTTCTGTCCATCGCAGATGACCATAAAAACCTTACAGGCGAGGAGATCTGTGATGCTATTAAATCACTCTCACTCCATAAATCTCCTGGCCCCGATGGTCTTCCTAATCTTTATAAAAAAAATTCTGGACAATTGGTTCCACATATGGCTCTTTATTTTAATTCCCTGGGGGATGGAGGTACGGTCCCTGTGGATGAAAATAAAGCATATATCAGTGTTATTCCTAAACCCAACAGGGACTCCACTGACGTTCGTAACTACCACCCAATTTCGCTTATAAACTGCGATTTAAAGATCCTTACGAAAATTTTGGCCTCACGCCTTAATACCTTTTTAGAGCATTACTTTCATAAAGACCAATCTGGATTTATAACAGGACGACAGACCCTAGACCAAATTCATAGATCCATAACCCTGATCTCAGCAGCACAGTTCAAATGGGATGCTCCACTCATCCGGGAACTCCTGCTCCTTTCACTGGACTTTAATAAGGCCTTTGATAGCCTAAATTGGAATTACCTTTTTGTTACTCTTGAGACCCTAGGGTTCAGCCCTACGTTCCTTTCCCTGCTGAGAACGTTGTATTGCTCCCCAATAGCCCTAGTTTCCATTAGAGGTCATAAATCGCCACTATTCCCTGTCCAGCAGGGAACGAGGCAGGGATGTCCACTCTCCCCTTTATTATTTGCATTGGCAATAGAACCCCTAATATGATCCCACCCTGACATTATTGGTATTCGTTGTGGCCATCAGGTACATAAATGTGCATTATTTGCTGATGATGTTACCATGTACATCACTAATCTCCAAGTAACTTTGCCTAATTTGTTGTCCCTACTAGATCATTTCTCTCAACTCTCCGGCCTGTCTCTGAACTCTCAAAAAATAGTAGCACTTAACGTATCACTTCCCTCTGCTGAGGTGCAGACTCTTCAAAATAAATATAGTTTTAAGTGGGCTCCTCATTTGCTCCCGTACCTAGGGATCCAACTGACTTCCTCTATAGACACTATATATAGGGCAAACTACCCTCCATTATTTAAAAGGCTTAAAGAAGATCTTCGTTGTTGGGCAGATTATTTCCTTTCATGGTTTGGCAGAGTCAATTCAATAAAAATGACGTTGTTACCTAGACTCCTTTATTACTTTAGAACCTTACCGGTGGCAGTCCCGAGGGGAGACATACAGCGTCTACAGGCTGAAGTTTTGTGTTTCGTGTGGGGTAACAAGAGACCTCGGATACAAAAGTGGATGCTTTATACACCTAAACCTATGGGGGGGCTTGGTCTTCCCAATTTACAGGCATATTACCAATCAGCTCAGATAGCCCAGCTAACTTACACCACAGCTAAAGGTTCAGTCCCTCTTTGGGTCTCTATAGAAGCACTAGCTTGTCATCCGTTTGCGATAGGATCCTTAATGTGGCTTCCCAGTCGTCGACGCCCGCCTATATTATGCCTCACCTTATCACATTCTCTGGAAATATGGGATAGGGCACGCAATCGCAGTCCCTTATCATCCCCTCATACACCCCTAGCTCCCATTTTCTGTAACCTGGAGTTTCCACCTGGTTTGACTCCGCAACTGTTTCAGTCGTGGCTCAATAAAGGGTTGCTGAGAATTGGAGATTTTCTGAATGGGGATCAATTACACACTATACAATATTTTAAAGACAAGTTTCTAATGCCTCCTAATGAAATATTTCGATACAACCAAATTGCATTGTTTGCTAGATCAAAACTTAAAGAAGTGGTGGGCCCCCTCGTGCTTACAGAATTTGAATTACCATGTCAGGCCAGAGGCTTCCAGAGGGGTCGGATATCTGTGATATATACTTCTTTCACTGAGCCAGATTCAAAACTTGCCTATATGGACCAGTGGGAAAGGGATTTGAACCTTACTCTTGATCTGACTGAATGGCAAGATATTGCTTATCAGTTATCCAAGATTTCCATTAACACTACTCTTATAGAGGCCAACTATAAAACGCTCCTACGTTGGTACTTGGTACCCACCAGAGTAGCTAAGATGCATCCTTCCACTTCGCCAAACTGCTTTGGACAATGCGGACAGTTGGGGACGATGCACCATACTTGGTGGCAATGCCCCCTCGTAACTAAATTTTGGATTCGGATTTTCAATTTAATCAACTCAGTGATGGGGATAAACATTTGCAGATCTCCTGAAGCCGCCCTATTCCACAAATTCCTGACGAAACACGCAAAAAATCTGTAAAATTGACTAACTATATATTGTTGGTGGCTAGAATTACAATCGCAAGACATTGGAAACAGTCGATAATCCCTCTTGACCAGGTCAAAAGTAAACTCAATTGGATTATGATTAATGACAAACTCACCCATATTCTTTGTAATAAAACCAAGGAATTTAATAAGATATGGGACCCATGAATTGACTACATTTTGACTCCATAGCGAATTCCAGGACGACCCTCTTTCTCCTCCTTTCACTTTTTCCCTTGTTTCTTCCTCTCTTCTCTCCTCTCTTCTCCTTTTCATTAGTTTTTTTGTTGTTTTTTCTCTCTCAAAAATGTTGTACGCAATGCAGATGATTACATATGAAGCCTCCTACGATCGTGGGTCCTGAGATTGTGCCAGAGACCGCAACCGGGACATCCTGGGACTCTGGATCTCTACCATCCCATCTCACAGGGGTAACCGGTTTATAACCGGGAGGCTACTATTGAACTCCATCAGTTTTTGGATACTTATCACATTCGCTATGCTATGTTTTTGCGATAAATGATCGATAAGTATTACAAAGTGTGTAAGTGTAAGAATTGATGCTGGTTTAAAGCCAAAGGGTAGCCACACCAAATATTAATTTGATTTTGATTTTTCTTCGGTTAGCTAAGTAGCGGTGTAGTTGCCACTAGTAACAAACATCCACCATATCACCCTGTTGCCAGACCTCCATATATCACATCTGAGACAATGAACAGTCTTTTGCTTTGTTTTGTATATTGGGGGGTATAACTTGGTTGGGGAAAGGGGTATATGGGATGCCCATAGATCAGATCATTTTGCCATCATATTTAAAGACTTTTTAGCTTACAACTTAGTTTGAGCCTGAAGGAATGATGAGCATGTGTAACAGCTACCAGGGCCGATCCTGGCCAGGGTGCATGGGGTGCAGTGTACCCAGGCGCCACAGAGGTGGGGGTGCTGAAGCGCCAGAGTGCTTCCCTCCCTCCTCCTCTTCTTGTCCATAGGCGGCTCTCTCCGCGGGTCACCGCCACCACCGCCGCTGTGCCCATCCCCCCTTCCTCCTCCTGTCAGAGGAGGAGAGCGAAACAGCCGGAGATCGGAGAGGCTGCCTCTGTGTGCAGAGAGAGACCAGCCGCCCAGGCGTTTTTATTTAGCCTAATGGAGGGGGAGGTCTGTACTAATGTAGGGGGGTGGTTTGTCCTGGGGGGTCTATAGTAATGTAGGGGGGTGCTTTGTCCTGGTGGGTATAAACTAATGTAGGGGGGAGGTGATTTGTCCTGGGGGTCTGTACTAATGTGGGGGGGTGGTTTGTCCTGGGGGGGTGGTTTGTCCTGGGGGGGTCTATACTAATGTAGGGGGGTGATTTGTCCCGGGGGGGTCTAAACTAATGTGGGGGGTGATTTGTCCTGGGGGGTCTGTACTAATGTGGGGCGTGGTTTGTCCTGGGGGGGTCTGTACTAATGTAGGGGGGTCTAAACTAATGTAGGGGGGAGGTGATTTGTCCTCCTGGGGGGTCTATACTAATGTAGGGGGGGTGATTTGTCCGGGGGGTCTGTACTAATGTAGGGGGGATGATTTGTCCTGGGGGGGTCTGTACTAATGTAGGGGGGGTGATTTGTCCTGGGGGGTCTATACTAATGTAGGGGGGTGATTTGTCCTGGGGGGTCTAAACTAATGTAGGGGGGTGATTTGCCCTGGGGGGTCTGTACTAATGTAGGGGGGTGGTTTGTCCTGGGGGGGTCTAAACTAATGTAGGGGGGTGATTTGTCCTGGGGGGTCTGTACTAATGTAGGGGGCGTGTTTTGTCCTGGGGGTCTATACTAATGTAGGGGGGGTGATTTGTCCTGGGGGTCTGTACTAATGTAGGGGGTGGTTTGTCCTGGGGGGGTCTATAATAATGTAGGGGGGTGGTTTGTCCTGGGGGGGTCTAAACTAATGTAGGGGGGTGATTTGTCCTGGGGGTCTGTACTAATGTAGAGGGGGTGGTTTGTCCTGGGGTCTATACTAATGTAGGGGGGGTGATTTGTCCTGGAGGTCTAAACTAATGTAGGGGGGTGATTTGTCCTGGGGGGTCTGTACTAATGTAGGGGGGTGGTTTGTCCTGGGGGGTCTATACTAATGTGGGGGGTAATTTGTCCTGGGGGTCTGTACTAATGTAGGGGGGTGGTTTGTCCTGGGGGTCTATACTAATGTAGTGGGGTGATTTGTACTGGGGGGTCTATACTAATGTAGGGGGGGATTTGTCCTGGGGGGTCTGTACTAATGTAGGGGGTGGTTTGTCCTGGCGGGTCTATACTAATGTGGGGGGTGGTTTGTCCTGGGGGTCTATACTAATGTAGAGGGGGTGATTTGCCCTGAGGGGTCTGAACTAATGGAGGGGGGTGATTTGTCCTGGGGGGTCTAAACTAATGGAGGGGGGTGGTTTGTCCTGGGGGGGTCTGTACTAATGGAGGGGGGTGGTTTGTCCTGGGGGTCTGTACTTATGGAGGGGGGGTGGTTTGTCCTGGGGGGTCTGTACTAATGGAGGGGGGTGGTTTGTCCTGGAGGTCTGTACTAAGGAGGGGGGTTTGTCCTGGAGGTCTGTACTAATGTATGGGGGGTGGTTTGTCTGGGGGGTCTGTACTAATGGAAGGGGGCAGGTGGTTTTTCATGGGGGTCTGTACTAATGGAGGGAGGTGGTTTGTCCTGGGGGGTCTGTACTAATGGAAGGGGGCAGGTGGTTTGTCGCGGGGGTCTGTACTAATGGAGGGGGATGGTTTGTCCTAGGGGGGTCTGAACTAATGGAGGGGGGTGGTTGGTTCTGGGGGTCTGTACTAATGTGGGGGGGTGGTTTGTTCTGGGGGTCTGTACTAATGGAGGGAGGTGGTTTGTCCTGAGGGGGGTCTGTGCTAATGTAGGGGGGTGGTTTGTCCTCGGGGGTCTGTACTAATGGAGGGTGGTGGTTTGTCCTGAAGGGGTCTGTACTAATGGAGGGGGTGGTTTGTCCTGGGGGAGTCTGTACTAATGGCGGGGGTGGTTTGTTCTTGGGGGTTCTGTACTAATGGAGGGGGGTGGTTCTGTACTAATGGAGGGGGTGGTTTGTCCTGAGGGGGGTCTGTACTAATGGAGGGGGGTGGTTTGTCCTGAGGGGGGTCTATTCTGATAAAGGGGGGTGTTTTGTCCCGGGGGTCTATACTGAGGGAAGTGTTTATACTTAGTGGGGGGTCTGCACTGACGGAGGGGGTCTATACTTAGTGGAGGGGGGTCTGTACTGGGGGGGGTCTGTACTGAAGGGCGACTATAGTTGGTGGAGGGGGTGATATCAGAGAACCCCGCTGACCTGCGCCACATGAGGGAAAGCCACACAGCCTGGCACCATCCCTGGTGGAGTAAGGAATGGAGTCATTGTCAGAATATAGATCTGGGCTCTACCCAGCGGAGTCACCACGGGCAATTCAGAGTGAACTGACTCCTGATCAGAGGAACCATTGTTGCTGTATCGCTGGGTCAGGTGAGAGGGCCATTATTTACTAACGTCCATAGGAACTGCAGTCTCTGACCATCTCTTGTAACATGTCTGCAGTCTCTGACCATCTCTTGTAACATGTCTGCAGTCTCTGATCATCTCTTGTAACATGTCTGCAGTCTCTGACCATCTCTTCTATCACGTCTGCAGTCTCTGACCATCTCTTCTATCACGTCTGCAGTCTCTGACCATCTCTTGTTTCATGTCTGTAGTCTCTGACCATCTCTTGTATCATATCTGCAGTCTCTGATTATCTCCTGTAATATGTCTGCAGTCTATGACCATCTTCTGTACCATGTCTGCAGTCTCTGACTGTCTCCTGTACCATGTCTGCAGTCTCTGACCATCTCCTGTAGTATGTCTGCAGTCTCTGACCGTCTCCTGTAGTATGTCTGCAGTCTCTGACCGTCTCCTGTAGTATGTCTGCAGTCTCTGACCGTCTCCTGTAGTATGTCTGCAGTCTCTGACCGTCTCCTGTAGTATGTCTGCAGTCTCTGACCATCTCCCATATTATATCTTCAGTCTCTGACCATCTCCTGTACTATGTCTGCAGTCTCTGACCATCTTCTGTATTATATCGCCAGTCTCTGACCATCTCCTGTAATATGTCCGAATTCTCTGACCATCTCCTGTAATATGTCCGCATTCTCTGACCATCTCTTGTAACATGTCTGCAGCCTATGACCATCTCTTGTAACATGTCTGCAGCCTATGACCATCTCTTGTAACATGTCTGCAGTCTCTGACCATCTCTTGTAACATGTCTGCAGTCTCTGACCACCTCCTGTAGTATGTCTGCAGTCTCTGACCATCTCTTGTAACATGTCTGCAGTCTGACCATTTCTTGTATCATGTCTGCAGTCTGACCATCTCCTGTAATATGTCTGCATTCTCTGACCATCTCTTGTAACATGTCTGCAGTCTATGACCATCTCTTGTAACATGTCTGCAGTCTATGACCATCTCTTGTAACATGTCTGCAGTCTCTGACCATCTCTTGTATCATGTCTGCAGTCTCTGACCATCTCTTGTATCATGTCTGCAGTCTCTGACCATCTCCTGTAGTATGTTTGCAGTCTCTGACCATCTCCTGTAGTATGTCTGCAGTCTCTGACCATCTCCTGTACCATGTCTGCAGTCTCTGACCATCTCTTGTAACATGTCTGCAGTCTCTGACCATCTTCTGTATTGTGTCTGCAGTCTGACCATCTCCTGTACTATGATTGCAGTCTCTGACTATCTCTTGTACTATGTCTGGGGGCTCTTTCTAACAGATTCTCTAACAGAAGCCCTCTCTGTGTGCATCAGAGAGACTCCGCTCCAGGTCTCATTAATGTACGCTCTTCCTGTATTTTATTTATTGTTAAAAGATCATGGGAGGATCCCAGGATAACGAAGAGTTCTTAGGGGAACATCTCTGCGTTTGAGTCGTTGCCATAGAAACATTTGTAAAGGGGAGAGGTTTGTAAGATGACCACGCCCACGTGGGGGCGCCAGAAATATTTCTGCACCCAGGCGTCTGTGACCCTAGGATCGGCCCTGACAGCTACAGTCACTTCCCTGAATCACCATGCAGACTATTGCTCCTCCTTTGCGTAACTCCTGCAGACTATTGGCCCCAGAAATTCCTCATCAGTTACCGTGTAAAGATAAGGATTTCACCTATGACCGTGTAAGGGTGAAGTTTCCAGAAATCCTCTCTTCCTGCACAAACTTATACTGTAGCACATTAATTTGTTGTCACATCTTCTGTATGCAAAAGAACGACCCTGAATAGTCTCTGATGCTGACTCTGAGTTATTGCTGCTACTAGGCCAGAGGCCTGCAGTACCTCTCCCCGGAGGCCTAGCAGGTTAATAACATGCTGAACAGTGGACTACTGTTCCCAATGAGATAAAAAGAAGAAGGGGCGCATCAGTCATGTACATTATCTTTTGTAAAAAATATTTATTGTATAAAATGATAAAAGAAGTTACTCACAAGCGATTCTGGAACAAGGTGCAATGTGAAAAAAACACCGACTGGCAGCAACGGTTCTATGATGAGCGAAAACCTTCCAAAATACTTGGAGGAACATACAAGCATCACTACCGGCTTACACATTGCACCTTGTTCCAGAATCGCTTGTGAGTAACTTCTTTTATCATTTTATACAATAAATATTTTTACAAAAGATAATGCACATGGCTGGTGCACCCCTTCTTTTTATCTCATTGTTTACTAGGATTCCCCATCCTTGAGGGCAGCAAGGCCTGTGTCGTATTTTCTGTCTGGTCATCCACTTGTGCGCAAGAGCCATTTCTTCTTCTGTTGACTACTGTTCCCAGTCTGTGAAGTTCCCTCACAGACTTCCTGGCATGTCTTCACATCCAGCCCTCCACTGTGGTACACTCACTGACCTTTCTCTGCATCCTTTCTCCATCTTGAGTCCATGATGGAGAACTTAACCGGACCGTACATTCCGACAGCTTCTCCTGCCCCTCTGCTCCAGGAATTCCTCATCAATGACTGTGTAATGATGCGGACTTCAGCAAAGACCGTGTAAAGGGGAAGTTCCCTCACAGCTCTGCCGGACCTCCTCCTGCGATTGGCATCCCCCCCCAGATGGGGATGACCTCCTGCTGCTGCCTAGTTCTCCATTCTCCACTTCTCCCAGTCAACAACTACTCCCAGTGGCCTGTTATCTCAGCTTATATAGGAGGCCCGCCCCCTGCCAATACCAGTTGGTGATTGGTCAGGGCTCCCACATGAGCTGCCTGCCACTCCAGTTCTAGGCCCTGCCCCTCTTCCAGAACATTCTCCCTGGATGCAGGGCAGGTGCCTCAGAACTAGAGCACAGGTGGTCACACCCACTGCTACACTAACCACTCCCTGCCCCCAGATCAAAACAGACAGGCTTAGCTCAAAGCATAGGCCTGCCTAAATTTACCTGTGCTGACAGTTTACCTAGCAAAAAAATCATATGCTAGCACCTATCTATGGTAGAGGGTGCTACAGCTTGTTTTGCATTTTGTAAAATTGATTAAAAAAAATATTAAAAAAATATATTTTGAAAGAATTCTTACTTTACAGCATTTCTTCACACCTGCCTAAAATATTTGCACAGTACTGTATATGTATTTTTACCTGCTTAAGTTAAAAAAATATATATAGTTGGGGTTTAATGGATATAGGAATCTTTAAGATTGTTTTTATTCAACCCACTAATTGAACAACACAAAAAAAATTACAGTATACCCAGCTTTATATGGTTTATTGTTTCAGGATCACCTGAATCTATCAAATTGTGATGACTTATATATTTTTTACCAGCTAGTTTAAAGTGAACGCAAGGGTAGACATTACTAATGAAGCAAAAGAGATGGTAGAATCCTTGTGGGTGGAGCTTGAAAGGGAGGAAAATAATAAAAGGCTGAAGGGTCATTGTCAGCATTCCAACACTAAAACGAATGTAATAAGAAATGTAAGAGCGTAATCAGGGAAGCTAAAATAGACCACGAAAGGCACATAGCAGAGGAGAGTAAAAAAAATATCAAGAAATTGTTTAAATATGTTAGCAGTAAGAAAGTGAGGCCAGAGCATATTGGCCCCATAAAGGATGATGAAGGGAATTTGGTTACTAAAGACAAAGAGAAAGCAAATGTTTTAAATGCATTCTTCTCCTCAGTTTTCACAAAGAAAAAAGGGGGATATAGTAACCAAGACCGTAATGTTAATAACATGTCACCGAATGTACCCTCGTGGCTAACAGAAGCCAGAATCAGAAATAAACTTGAAAAACTTAACATAAATAAATCACCAGGACCAGATGGCTTACACCCGAGGGTCCTTAAGAAACTCTGTCAGGTGATAGCTAGATCATTATTCCTAATTTTTATGGACAATTTACTCACTGGAATGGTACCAGCTGATTGAAGAAAAGCCAACGTGGTACCAATATTTAAAAAAGGGCAGAGATATATCCCTGGAAACTACAGGGTAGTCAGTCTGACATCAATAGTCTGTAAGCTATTGGAGGGGATAATAAGGAATTATATCCAAGATTTTGCTAATGAAAACAGTATCATTCGCAGTAATCAGCATGGATTCATGTAGGATTGTTCTTGCCAGACCAATTTATTAATATTCTTTGAGGAAGTGAGCTGCCATCTAGATAAAGGAAGGCCTGTGGATTTGGTGTATCTGGATTTTGCAAAGGCATTTGATACAGTTCCCCACAAATGTTTACTTTACAAACTGAGGAAAAAAGAGGCTTCCATCATACCAAATGAAGAGTATGGTTGTCCCATCCCTAATGTATTAAACCAAAGAACAATACCCCCCTTAGTGGGACTTTGACAGACCACCAACTCTTAAGTTAAAAAATATATTTTTAATGGTATACAGTAAAAAAGACGTGCAAACATCTACAGCATATAAGAATACATTCCATACAGAAACAGAACAGGAGATATACAGATGAATAATGATCGTGTTATATGTACTCTCCTAGGGGTGATATACCCCAATACCCCTAAAAATATATAAAGAGGCACATTAGAAAAAGAACATCACATTTTAAACGTGAACAGTGTGAAACCACTGAGACCCAAAAAGCAGAAAAATAATTGAATAAGCATATATGAAAAATGGGTAACAAAAATAAACATAAAAAATGAGTCAAGGTTATAAATAAGAAAATATAAATTCATAATAACGCATACCCAGTGGAATGACTCTGTGTTCAAGCAGCACTCAGGGCACCAGGGTCAAATAAAGTATTTCATGGATGCCAGACCCTAATGGTGGAAAAGCTGTAAATGTACTGTGTGTCCAACATCGATAAAATAGGAAGAGTATTGTATAATTTGTCATATTCCCACAGAGAACAAAGAAAGAAAAAAGAAAGAGTAAGAAGTGCAAAAATGAAAAAGTGACAGGAAAGGGGCACTGGTAAGGAGCCCTAGCTTGCGGTGAGAGGAATCCTCTTCAACAGACATGAGACCCCGTGGCAAAATGTGAAAAGAATCTCAGGGGAGAAACTGCATAACATAGTAGTAACCCCAAAAGGGGCCGACCGTAAGTAAGCAAAATGGAAGGGAGAGGTGTACCAAATCACCAATAGCAAGTGTGTAATAAATAAGATCACATGGGGAGTCTCTGTGATAATAAGGTACCAGGAAAGAATAAAGAAAGGGGTATCAGAAATGTTTAAAAAGATAATATATTTACCAATCTGTAATGGGCGGATCTACTTGGGGCAGACGATCGTTGGAGCCTGTATAATAAAAGCTGTACAATGGGCGGATGAATATCCAACCGTCCCACAGTGGATGTGTCCTAGGTATGACCATGTGAAAATTAAATAAATAAATAAGATAACCTAAAGGGAACAAACCCAGGGGTTGTAAATGTGTCTCCGCATGGTATAAACCTACCTCTGGACATCCAATGTGTGGGTGCCTTCCGTATATCTGTGCTCACACAGACTCAGATATCCCCCTGTATTTATATTATGGCGCCGAACGCCGGTGGATGCACACTCGAGACATGGCCCCATTGCGCCTGTGTGAAATGCAGGCAGTGTGCTAATAGTTGAATAGCCGCGCCCCCCGACGTGTACGTCAATGGAGCGCAGCGCCTATGTGACACTTGGAACCAGCGGGGATAGGAAGGAATTAGAATGGCCTGCAATAGCTAATCTACTCACTTGCGTAAACTATAGCTCATAACCTGTATGATGATGAAAGAGCCGCAAGTGAGTGGTAAAAAAGGATTATGTCCTAGTGAGAGACAAACAAAACAAAAAACAATCACAAAACCGATGAATGGAGACAAAAGATCCGTACATACAGAGCCAAAACGGTGGTCTGGCGCAATCTAGTGGAAAAAAAAGAAAGTAAAATAGAAACACGATATTAATAGAACACAGAGTCATTCCCAATGGTAGAATACACATAGACAGTATGGACCTGACAAATCTCAGAGGTATTATTGGAGTAAATTGCTGCCCCACTGATTCAATGTGCCCAGATAAATTCATAGGTACTATGTAGTGGGTCAATAGAGGTAGTTAAGGTTTGTAGGTGTGCAGCAAGTGGTCCTAATGCCTATTATGTGGTGTGTCAAAATTAAAAACTGCTCTTAAAGGTCACAGATAGTGTATCGTCTCAGGTCCAAGTCTAAGAACGAGTTTTGTAACATAAATAGTTATTGGGTCTGTAAAGAGGGGTGACTATAGTAGGTAGGCTCAACAGAATGTGTTGTGCATAACAGCCCACAACGAGAAATAGAGCCACGATACGGATCGAGGGGGGGGAAAGGAAGGGGGGCCATTGCACATGTACTGAGTATATTGTTCATCCAAACCCTCCCACGTGCCCGATGTAAACCCCTTCGGGAAGGGATGATAACTGATGCAGTCATTAAGGCTGGGTGGTAAGGTGGCTTGTAGGGTCACTATCCATCTGGTCTTTTTTTGCAGTAGGATTTTGTCCCAGTCGCCCCCTCTGTTGTTGGGGTGTACTCGGTCGAGTACCAAGAATTAGATTTTTGGAAAGATACCCTGATTTATATCTCTGGCATGTCTGCCCAGGGGTAAATCAGGGTTGCAGGTGCGCATGCTTTTGATATGCCTGCCCATTCTTGTACTTAGTTCTAATTTCATTTTACCTACATAGAAACAGCCGCAAGGGCATGTCAACAAGTAGACCACCCCACACGTGCCGCAGTTTGCAAAGTGGGAGGGTCTATATTTTTTTCCATTAGGTAGAATGGTGTTGTTGTCGGTGTTGATAAATTGGCACTTGGAGCATCACCCACAAGTAAAGGTGCCCCAACGCTTGCGCGGGTCCCCTCTGAATTCCCCTGTGTATTCGCTAGTCGCTAGTCTATCCCTGAGGGATCTAGTGCGTTTAAACGTAATTAGGGTATCCTTAATTATGAACTGGTTCAATGTGGGGTTGAGGAGAAGAATGTGCCAGTGTTTTTGTAGAATTTTTTTAAGGGCTTTGTGTTCTTTGCTGAAAGTAGTAATGATCCTAGTCTGTGTTCGTTGAGAAATGCTAGGCCCTTTCTGTGGTTTATCAAAGAGTAAATTATGTCTGTTTTTTTCTCTGGCCCTTCTAAAGGCTTTCTTTAGACCCAAGGGGAAATAACCACGTTGGAGCAAACTGTTTTGTAGTTTTTTGGCTTCGATGAGTTCTCATCAGAGCAATTTCTGCGGATCCAAAGATACTGTGTGTAGGGGATAGATTTGATAAGTGGTGCCAGATAGAAACTGGTTGCATGTAGGATGGTATTGCCGGCTGTCTCTTTGCGGTAAAGCGTGCTGGACAGTCGACCGTCTGGGTTTTTGAAAATGGTGACATTAAGAAATGTGATTTTCTGGGTGTCACATGTCAGTGAATTTGAGGTTGAGGTTATTGGTGCCCATGGCTGTCACACAGTCATTCAGGTCATCCAATGATCCATTCTGTATGAAAAAAATGTCATCTATGAATCCATACCAAATTAGTACCCTGTTTCCCCTAAAATAAGACCTAGCGTGATTGTCAGTGATAGCTGCAATATAAGCCCTACCCCCCAAATAAGCCCTACCCTGTTTCTCCGAAAATAAGCCCTACCCCCCAAATAAGACCTACAAGGACTTTAACTAGGGCTTATTTGGGGGGTAGGGCTTATATTGCAGCCATCACCGACAGTCATGCTAGGTCTTATTTTAGGGGAAACAGGGTATTTGGTCCACAATGGGGTTATCAGGGGACAGAAAAATGTTCTCCCATTCCCCCAGATACAGGTTAGCATACGATGGGGCACAACTTGTCCCCATCACTACCCCCTGTATCTGGAGGAAATGGGAGCCATTAAATGCAAAGGTGTTGTGTACCAGGATAAACTCCAATGCACATAAAATGAATTGGTGCAAGGGTTTCTCATCTTTGTCTGACTGGGAAATGAATCGTTCCATGACTTCAATTCCCTTTTTATGTGGGATAGAGCAATAAAGTGCCTCCACATCTACTGTCACTAAGATTGAGTCAGGTGGGATGCACAGATCTTCCAGATTTTATAGTAACTGGGATGTGTCCCTGATATATGAAGGTAAGTTGGTGACTAAAGGGCGTAGTTGTTCGTCGATGTATTTGCTTAAATTCTCAGTGATGTTCCCCCTACCGGAGACAATGGGTCTACCCGGGGGGTTGTTAAGATTTTTGTGGACATTTGGGAGGCTGTAGAAGGTAGGGATTTTAGAGTGGCTAGTGCGTATAAATTTCCATGTTTGTTGGGTAATGATGTTGTCCAGATAGGCCTGATCCACTAAGGTAAAGAATTTGTTATCAAATTTCTCTATGGTTATTCTAGATATCGGTTGATACCATTCTCTATTTGAAGTATTTTATTGCACATAGATAAATATTGAGAGTTATTCATAATTACAATATTCCCACCTTGATTCAAGTGCCTTTCTTTCAGTGTTGAATAGGTTATCTGATGATTGATCCTTCTTTAAATTTTTGATCTCCCTTGTTGTCATTGCTATAAATGCTTTTAAGTTCAAATTCGAATTCAAGGAAGGAAATGTATTGAATTTTTTCTTAAGCAAGGATCTCCCTTGGATACCCCCGGTGGTTGAGGTAGTATGCATAGCTAGTAATGACTCTGTGTCAATGTTGTCGATAAGATCTTTCTGTTCCTGATCTTCCAAAAGGGAAACCAGGTCATCAAGTGCTTGGTTTTCTTTACTTGACAATTCATTGACTTGTTGCGGCTTAGCATACATACTCTTTAGTATTAATTTGTGTGCAAATAAATGTAGATCCTTAATAGTTTCAAAGGCATCTATGTTTGAGGATGGACAAAAAGTGAGACCCTTGCTTAATACAGCGATCTCGTCATTAGACAACCTATAATCCGATAGATTAATAATACTTAAAGCTTCACCTCTTGTCTGGCTCAATTCTTTATGTCATTGTTTCTCCGTGGATCCATCCCTGGTGGAGGCCAGCGAGGGGTCCATGGTTGAACCTACCTGCCCTGAGGAGCCACCGTGTGAGTTACCTGCCCTACTTGGGTGCTCAGTGCCCACCACCGTGGAGGAGGGTTGTGTGGATGGCATAGCCTCAGTCATGTGTCTCTTGCTGTTTGATCCTGCTTGCGGTGAATGCCACTTTTGTTTCCTGGAGATCTTTCCTGAGGTCTGTGAACACGCAGAAGAGAGGGAATTTAAAGATGAGTTAGAGCCCCTATCATTATTATAATTTTTTGGGGATTTTGGATAGTTTTTCTTCCTCTGTTGGCGCCCTTGTGGGTTGCGCTGTTGCCAACAGTATGCCTTTCCTTCATTAAATGCTATTTTATCACTCCAGAATTTATGTTCTTTATTTGTGATTAGTTCCCTGACAACCAGGTCTATATGATCCTTAATTCGTGCCCTCCTCTTCTTCTTTCCCCCCTCGATCCGTATCGTGGCTCTATTTCTCGGGGTGGGCTGTTATGCACAACACGTTCTGTTGTGCCTACCTACTATAGCCACCCCTCTTTACAGACCCAATAACTATTTATGTTCCAAAACTCGTTCTTAGACTTGGACCTGAAACGATACACTATCTGTGACCTTTAAGAGCAGTTTTTAATTTTGACACACCACATAATAGGCATATGGACCACTTGCTGCACACCTACAAACCTTATCATGAGTACATCTATTGACCCACTACACAGTACCTATGAATTTATCTGGGCACATTGAATCAGTGGGGCAGCAATTTACTCCAATAATACCTCTGAGATTTGCCAGGTCCATACTGTCTATGTGTATTCTACCACTGGAAATGACTCTGTGTTCTATTAATATCATGTTTCTATTTTACCATCTTTTTTTTCCACTAGATGGCACCAGACCACCGTTTTGTCTCTGTATGTATGGATCTTTTGTCTTCATACATCTGTTTTGTGTTTGTTTTTTGTTTTGTTTGTCTCTCACTAGGACATAATCCTTTTTTACCACTCACTTGCGGCTCTTTCATTATCATACAGGTTATGAGCTATAGTTTGCGCAAGTGAGTAGATTAGCTGTTGCAGGTCGTTCTAATTCCTTCCTATCCCCGCTGGTTCCAAGTGTCACATAGACGCTGCGTTCCATTGACATTCACGTCAGGGGGCGCGGCTATCCAACTATTGGCACACTGCCTGCATTTCACACAGGCGCAATGGGGCCACGTCTCGAGTGCGCATCCACTGGCGTTCGGCGCCGTCATATCAATACAGGGGGATATCTGAGTCTGTGTGAGCACAGATATACGGAAGGCACACACACATTGGACGTCCAGAGGTAGGTTTATACCATGCGGAGACACATTTACAACCCCGGGGTTTGTTCCCCCTAGGTTATCGTATTTATTTATTTTTTTACATGGTCATACCTAGGACACATCCACTGTGGGACGGTTGGATATTCATCCACCCGTTGTGCAGCCTTTATTATACAGGCTCAAACGATCGTCTGTCCCAAGTACATCCACCCAATACAGATTGGTAAATATATTATCTTTTTAAACATTCCTGAGACCCCTTTCTTTATTCTTTCCTGCTACCTTAGTATCACAAACACTCCCCATGTGATCTTATCTATTACACACTTGCTATTGGTGATTTGGTACACCTCTCCCTTCCATTTTGCTTACTTACGGTCGGACCCTTTTTGGGTTACTACTATGTTATGCAGTTTCTCCCCTGAGATTCTTTTCACATTTTGCCACAGGGTCTCACGTCTGTTGAAAAGGATTCCTCTCACCGCAAGCTAGGGCTCCTTACCAGTGCCCCTTTCCTGTCACTTTTTCATTTTTGCACTTCTTACTTTTTCTTTTTTCTTTCTTTGTTCTCTGTGGGAATATTACAAATCATACAATACTCTTCCTATTTTATCGATGTTGGACACACAGTACATTTACAGCTTTTCCACCATTAGGGTCTGGCGTCCATGAAATACTTTATTTGACCCTGGTGCCCTGAGTGCTGCTTGAACACAGAGTCATTCCACTGGGTATGTGTTATTATGAATTTGTATTTTCTCATTTATAACCTTGACTCATTTTTTTATGTTTATTTTTGTTACCCATTTTTCATATATACTTATTCAATTATTTTTCTGCTTTTTGGGTCTCAGAGGTTTCACACTGTTCACGTTTAAAATGTGATGTTCTTTTTCTGATGTGCCTCTTTTTATATATTTTTAGGGGTATCGGGGTATATCACCCCTAGGAGAGTACATATAACACGATCATTATTCATCTGTATATCTTCTGTTCTGTTTCTGTATGGAATGTATTCTTATATGTTGTAGATGTTTGCATGTCTTTTTTACTGTATACCATTAAAAATATATTTTTTAACTTAAGAGTTGGTGGTCTGTCAAAGTCCCACTAAGGGGGGGTAATTTTCTTTACTTAACAAACTGAAGTCTTTTGGCATACACCATAGGGTATGTACCTTAAAAACTGGCTACGGGGTGGGTCCAAAGGGTGGTGATAAATAGTGAGTACAATACAATGCATTGAACTTCTTCTCTCTGGAGAAGAGACGCTTGGGAGAGGATATGGTAACGATATACAAACACCTTACTGGTGACCTTAGCATAGGGAAAAAACTTTTCAGTGATAGGGAGTTTAAAAAGACATGCTGCCATTTGCTGAAATTGGAAGAGAAGCAGTTTAACTTTAATCTGAGTAGAGGGTTCTACTGTCAGCGGTAAGGATGTGGAATTATCTTCCACGAGCAGTGGTATCAGCAGTGAGCGTTGATAGTTTTCAAAAAACTATTAGATGGGCATCTAAACGATCGCAACATACAGGGATATACAATTTACTATTAACATAAACGCAGACAGGTTGAACTGGATGGACTGTCTTTTTTTCAGCCTTACCGAGCATGTAACTATATAGTTGGGGTTTAATGGATTCAGAAGTCTGTGACATTTTCGGTTGAACAACAAAAAAAAACCTCACTGTGTATACCCAACTTCTTAGGGTTTATTGTTCCAGGGTCAGGGCCATCTTAAGAGCATTATAGGCCCCTGGCCAATACAGGGCACTGGGGCCCTGTCTACACAATCACGCACGAGAATAAAAATGCAAATTATCAAAAATGCTATATTTATTGGTACTTCCAACAAAATCAGTGTTTAAACATTAACACAACGTTTGGACAATATAACACGAGTTTGATGGGCACAGTGGCTGCGTTTGATGGGCACAGTGGCTGCGTTTGATGGGCACAGTGGCTGCGTTTGATGGGCACAGTGGCAGCTTTTGATGGGCACGGTGGCAGCTTTTGATGGGCATGGTGGCTGCGTTTGATGGGCATGGTGGCTGCGTTTGATGGGCATGGTGGCTGCGTTTGATGGGCACGGTGGCAGCTTTGAGGGGCACAGTGGCTGTGTTTCATGGGCACAGTGGCAGTTTTTAAAGGGGCACAGACAGTGGCTGTGTGTGATGCACAACTTGAACGTACTTAAGTAGACAGTGTTAGATTTACTTGAGGCCGCCGGCCTGGTGCAGTACAGTGTGTCACTCACAGCAGCAAGGCAGCGCCAGCTATCAAGGGTCATCTTTCCGCTCCGCTCCCTCTCCACGCTGTCTGAAGAACATGGCAGAGGTGGGCAGAGCTTGTTCACTAGCTGCAGGGTCGGCCGCGGCGCACTATGAATGCTGGGGCAGCCGTGGCCTCTGACTGACATCACTGGTTGCTAGCTAGACGCTGGGTGGCCGGCGATTCTAGCAAGTGAGCAACCAGTGCAGTCTTTCAACTTAATCAGCAGATTGCAACACTGAGGATCGGCCCTGGATGGGGCCCTCCAGACAAGTGTGGCCCCCGGGCAACTGCCCAGTGTGCCCAGTGGAAAAAAGAGCCCTGTCCAGGGTGTATTCTTTTATGATTAATTACATATTACTTTTGCTAGGACTTTTTTCTATTTTGAGTTCCACAGTGTACACTTTTTGCTGACACAGGCAAAGCTGCCATTTGTTTGCAACACATCAATGCATACTTGTGTGGTAAAGTAATGTTCACCAAAGCACCACCTCTGGCCACCTTTAACTGAATTGCATAGAGGCTATTCAATTCATGCAGGCCCAAAAGTGTCAGACAGGCCCAAAGGGAGATGCAAAGGATCTGCATGCAGAGGTAGGATGGGGCTGGCAGGTCAAAACAGTGAAAAGGCCACACCATCTGGAGACATACAGAATCTGCCCTTTCTCCCTACTCTTTCGAAAACTGAACAAAAAAAGCTTTAGTTTTAGATATATTTTAAATTTTGCTTATGGATTGGTTACAATGCAGTCACCTGAATCTCTGCTATCAAATCGTAATGACTTGAGTCACAATGTACTAATATTGGATGACATTCTAATGAAGTAGTTTGTTTTTAAAAGATTATAATTATCACACACATCAGAAGATAAGAAACACATGGGAGGATTGCTGTATTGCAGACATCAATACCACATGGCTTCCACTCCTGAAATTTCCTAGATAAGTACTGTTCCAGTAAAGCAGAAATGGCTATTGTTCATCATAGTGTCAGGTATCCTATGGAGAAATTTCACAATGCATTTTCCACAGGTAGGTAAAGCTTTTTTAAAAAAAATTAATTCTTTACAGGGAGTATTCGCCCCCACCCCCCCCCAGTCACCAGCCCAGCACTTACCCCATCTAAGTTGCGGCCAGCGCTTACTCTGGGTGGCGGCTTTCCCTACGTCTCCTCCTCCTCAGCATCATGGCGGCTTCTGCCATGCATCTCCTCCCTCCTCCTCCCTTTTTGAACTCCTTTTCTAGGAGCGCTTCTCTTCTCAGCTAATCGGGTGATGGGTCTCAGGACCCACTTCCCGATTGGACGGGAGGAGAATCAGGAAGACAATATCGAATATTAATTCGATATTGTTACATAAGTGGGTGGGCTTGTAGCACAGTGCTCTGTGCCCCGAGCCCACTTCTAAAAAAAAAAGGAAAAAAAAAAACCCCATTGGAATCCATGGGCCCGGCTCCCCGAATGTAGATTAGGGGGCTGGATGCATGGATTAGGGGGGCGGCGCCCCTGCGCCCTGCATCACGGCTGCTACTGACTGGAACAGTGAAAGATTTTTATATAGTGAGAACCCCTCATAACCAGCACATCAGGTGAACAGACCTGGGAACTAAGAACAGCGATGGTGGGAACGCCTCATAATGGGCACAAAAGGTGTGCGGACCCAGGACAACTTGCAGGGACAGTGAAAGTACCTAATAATGGGCACAGTAGGGGTGCAGAGCTGGAACCTCAGCATAGAGATCCCATTAATAGAATGCCGAAAAGATAGGAGAAACTGGTAGATGGTTTAACTCTCCAGCACCTACCAATAACTGAAATATCAGTTCTGAATGAATGAAAAGTCCTTTATTAATTTCTTCTTATTTCATGTGTATTTCTTGTGTTCTTTAACCTTTTTGACACTCTTTTTGTGAAATGGTAGGGGTACATCTGTACCCCATTACCAATTCACACAGGGGGGCGGGATCTGGGGGTCCCCTTGTTAAAGGAGGCTTCCAGATTCCAATAAGCCCCCTGCTCGCAGACCCCCACAACCACCGGGCAAGGGTTGTGGGGATAAGGCCCTTCTCCCCATCAACATGGGGACAAGGTGCTTTGGGGAGCTACCCCAAAGCACCCTCTCAATATTGAGGGCATGTGGCCTGGTATGGTTCAGGAGGGGGGGCCCCCTTCTCCCCCCCCTTTTCCTGCGGCCTGCCAGGTTGCGTGCTCAGATAAGAGTCTGGTATGGATTTTTGGAGGGACCCCACGCCAATTTTTTTTTTAATTTTGGCGCGGGGTTCCCCTTCAAATCCATACCAGACCTGAAGGGTCTGGTATGGATTTTGAGGGGGTCCCCACGCCATTTTTTTATTTTATTTTGGCGCAGGGTTCCCCTTAATATCCATACCAGACTTGAAGGGCCTGATATGGAATTTAGGGGGACCCCCACGCATTTTTTCTTTGGTTTGGGGTTCCCCTGTGGGGAAATCCCATGCCGTTTTTATCAATGAACTTTTATGTGTATTGTCAGACTGACAATTCATTAATAGCCGCGAGTAGTTTTAAATGACTTTTTTTCCTTTGAAATGTCATTTTGCTGTCAGACTGTTCTAAACACGGGAAACATGCACCCCTTTACAGGCATACTATAGACACCCCCCAGGTACGAAATTTAAAGGAATATTACACTTTTATTGTTTCACTTTAAGTATTATTAAAGTCACTGCTCCCAAAAAAAATGGCTGTTTTTAAAGCTTCTTTTTGCATTGATACATGTCCCCTGGGGCAGGACCCGGGTCCCAACTTGCATATAAGCCTTTAAAATGAGCACTTTTGATTATTCATGTTCGTGTCCCATAGACTTTAACGGTGTTCGTGTGTTCGAACAAATTTTTTTCCTGTTCGCAAGTTCTGCTGCGAACCGAACCGGGGGGTGTTCGGCTCATCCCTACTGGTGACCTTAGCATAGTGAAAAAACTTTTCAGTGATAGGGAGTTTAAAAAGACATGCTCCCATTCACTGAAATTGGAACAGAAGCAGTTTAACTTTAATCTGAGTATAGAGGTCTTTACTGTCAGCAGTAAGGATGTGGAATTATCTTCCACGAGCAGTGGTATCATCGGTGAGCGTTGATAATTTTAAAAAAACTATTAGATGGGCATCTAAACGATCACAACATACAGAGATACACAATTTACTATTAACATAAACGCATACACAGACAGGTTGAATTGGATGGACTGTATTTTTTCAGCCTTACCGATTATGTAACTATATAGTTGGGGTTTAATGGATTCAGGAGTCTGTGACATTTTCGGTTGAACAACAAAAAAAGAGCTCACTGTGTATACCCAACTTTTTAGGGTTTATTTTTCCAGGGTGTATTCTTTTAACATATTAATTATATATTACTTTTTCTAGGACTTTTTCTATTTTGAGTTCCACAGTGTACACTTTTTGCTGACACAGGCAAAGCTGCCATTTGTTTGCAACACATCAATACATACTTGTGTGGTAAAGTAATGTGCACCAAAGCACCACCTCTGGCCACCTTTAACCGATTTTCATAGAGGTTATTCAATTCATGCAATCCCCTTTATAAAAGAAAAAGTGTCAGGCAGGCCTAAAGGGAGATGCAAAGGATCTGCATGCAAAGGTAGGATGGGGCTAGCAGGGCAAAGCAGTGAAAAGGCCACACCATTCGGAGACATACAGAATCTGCCCTTTCTCCCTACTCTTTCAAAAACTGAACAAAAAAAGCTTTAGTTTTGATATACTTTAAATTTTGCTTATGGATTGGTTACAATGCAGTCCCCTGAATCTCTGCTATCAAACTGTAATGAGTCACAATGTACTAATATTGTGTGACATTCTAATGAAGTAGTTTGTTTTTAAAAGATTATAATTATCACACACATCAGAAGATAAGAAACACACGGGAGGATTGCTGTATTGCAGACATCAATACCACATGGCTTCCACTCCTGAAATTTCTTAGATAAGTACTGTTCCAGTAAAGCAGAAATGGCTATTGTTCATCATAGTGTCAGGTATCCTATGGAGAAATTTCACAATGCATTTTCCACAGACAGGTAAAGCTTTTTTAAAAAAAATTAATTCTTTACAGGGAGTATTCACCCACCCCCCCCCCCCCATCACCAGCCCAGCACTTACCCCATCTAAGTTGCAGGCAGCGCTTACTCTGGGTGGCGGCTTCCCCTACGTCTCCTCCTCCTCAGCATCATGGCGGCTTCTGCCATGCATCTCCTCCCTCCTCCTTCCTCTTCCTCCTTGGCGGACAATAGGATCGCTTCTCTTCTCAGATAATCGGGTGATGGGTCTCAGTACCCACTTCCCGATTGGCTGGGAGGAGAATCCGGAAGACAATAGCGAATATTAATACGCTATTGTCACACAAGTGGGTGAGCTCGTCGCACCGTGCTCTGTGCCCCGAGCCCACTTCTAAAAAAAAAGGAAAAAAAACAACCTAATTGGAATCCATGCGTCCGGCGCCCCGCATGTACATTAGGGACCTGGATGCATGGATTAGGGGGGCGGCGCCCCTGTGCCCTGCATTACAGGCTGCTACTGACTGAAACAGTGAAAGATTCTTATATAGTGAGGACCCCTCATAACCAGAACATCAGGTGAACAGACCTGGGAACTAAGAACAGCGATGGTGGGAACGCCTCATAATGGGCACAAAAGGTGTGCAGACCCAGGACAACTTGCAGGGACAGTGGAAGTCCCTAATAATGGGCACAGTAGGGGTGCAGAGCTGGAACCTCAGCAAAGAGATCCCATTAATAGAATGCCAAAAAGATAGGAGAAACTGGTAGATGGTTTAACTCTCCAGCTTCTACCAATAACTGAAATATTAGTTCTGAATGAATTGACCCTTTAATTGTATGCCCATTCTTTGCATAATTTATATTGATAGTGTTGCATCATTTTCAGAACATGTTAAAGTTGATGCATATTTGATGTTATAGGATTTGTGTGAACAATATTTAAGTAGGTGGTATAGTGTGTCATTCTTGCTGACAATTTAGCATATTCAGGTAGAACACAGTTGTGTTTTAACTGTTCTGAATTCAAATGCATGGCATAGAGACCAAACCACAGCTCTCCTTGAAGGTTGTTCTGAATCGTTTGCTGCAGGTGACTTTAAAAGAGACGTGTTGATTGACTTCAGCCTCGGTCCCGTCATTCACCATCTTTATTCAGCACAGGAATATTTCAAAGATATTATCCTTCTCAGGCCTACTGACCACTGTATTGTAGAAGTGAAAAATGGACGGACAGCCAAACGGGAGCATTTGATTGGTCACATGCCTCTGCAATTGCTACAGAAATGGCAGGAAAGAGGTGACATATCCTCCAATTTTTTTCAGAGTCAGGCTGAATGTATGTTACAATGAGCCAATATTGTTTTGGGAAGGGGGACCAGACACAATGTTTAGAACATTTGTATTTTCTTTGAATTAGCTGTTTGAGGTTTTAAAAAGTTTTGTGCCAACCTGCCGCAGTATAATGAGGGTGGCTGGTCGGCAAGCAGTTTTTAATGGATGCAGGAATCTGCGAGATTTTGTTTCATTCTAACCCCAGGTTGAATGAAAAAACAACTCACAGTGTATACCCAGCTTTATAGGGTTTATTGTTTCAGGGTGTATTTTTTTAAGATGGTGTATATATTATGCCCTGTACACATTGATCACACATTCCGACAACAAAATCCATGTTTTTTTTCCGACGGATGTTGGCTCAAACTTGTCTTACATACACACGATCACACAAATCTTGTTGAAAATTCCAATCGCCAAGAACGCGGTGACGTACAGCACGTACGACGAGCCAAGAAAAATGAAGTGCAATAGCCAGTGCGGCTCTTCTGCTTGATTCCGAGCATGCGTGGAACTTTGTGTCCCGGAATTGTGTACACACGATCAGAATTTACAACAACGAATTTTGTTGTCGGAAAATTTGAGATCCAGATCTTAAATTTTGTTTGTCGGAAATTCCGACGAAAAATGTCCGATGGAGCCTACACACGGTCGGAATTTCCGACAACAAGCTCCCATCGAACATTTCCCGTCGGAAAATCTGACCGTGTATACGCGGCATTACTTTGGCTAGGACTTTTTTTCTATTTTAGGTTCCACGGTGTACACTATTTGCTGACACAGGCAAAGCTGCCTTTTGTTTACAACACATCAACGTATACTTGTGTGGTAAAGTAATGTGCACCAAGGCACTGCCTATGGCCACTTATAGCCTATATTCATAGCAGCTATTAAATTCATGCAATCCCCTTTATAAAATAAATTTCAGGCAGGCCTAAAGGGAGATGTCCACAGATGTAATATGGGGCGAGCAGGACAAAGCGGTGCGTAGGCCACACCATCCAGAGGCAAATCTGCCTATTTTCACTACTCTTTCCAAAACAGAACGAAAAACAGCTTTATCTTTAGATATATTTTAAATTATTCTTATTGGTTAGTCACAATGTAGTCACCTGAATCTCTGCTATCAAATCATGGTGACTTGAGTCACAGTGTGATAATATTGAGTGACATTCTAATTAAGTCATATTATTGTATAAAAGGTTATAAATATTACATACACATCAGAAGTTCAGAAACACACCGGAGGATTGCCTTATTGAAGGCACCAATACTATAGGATGGAGCCCGGCTCTCACAAACTCTACCATGTACACGGCTTCCACTCCCGGAAATTTCTTGATACGTACTGTTCCGGTAAAGCAGAAATGGCTTTTGCTCATGCTTGTGTCAGGTATCCTATGGAGAAATTTCACAATGCATTTTCCTCAGGTAGGTTAAGCTCTTTCTAAAAAATAAATTATTTGTACAAGGAATATTTAGTCTATTAGGAGAAAAGAAGCATGGACTATTTGCAGAATGGTCTTTTATAAGTGAAGAAATTACTGAAACAGTGAAAGAATCTTATTTAGACTAACCAGGTAGAGACAAAGCAGAATTGATGTTGTTCAACTTGATATTTAAACTTTCTAGTTGTAGAATAAGAATATGCATAATGACGCTGAGCATCAGAACATCATCGAACACCTAACTGTTTTAAAAGGCCAATCATCTCCACTATAGAGGGATTCTGGTTGTCTGACTCCACCCCTGCCTTTTTATACAGTGTCTTGAAAAAGTATTCATGCCCCTTTGAAATACCACTTATCAGATATTTATTTGTAAAAAAAATTGAAAAACATTTATCATTTTCCTTCCACTTCCCAAGTATGTGTCACTTTGTGTTGGTCTATCACATAAAATCCCAATAAAAATGCATTTACATTTTTGGTTGTAACATGACAAAATATGAAAAATGTCAAGGGGTATGAATACTTTTTCAAAGCCCTGTACGTGTTGAATACTCCATATTCCAACAATAAGATCTCCCTGCCATAATTCCCAGCCTGGTTATGTGCTCCTGGGAGAGTTTTGCTGTGATACAGCTCCTCCTATTATGTCTCCATAATATAAAACCAATACTACTGTAAATCAAGCAGGAATAGTGAGACCTCCTCATAATGAGCACATCAGGTGAACAGATCTGAGAACTAAGAGCAGTGATGGTGGGAACTCCTCATAATGGGTACAAAAGGTGTGCAGACCCAGGAGTACTTACAGGGACAGTTGGAGACTCTAATAATGGACATAGAAGGGGTGCAGAGCCGGGACCTCAGCATAGAGATCCCATTATAGAATGCCAAAAAGATAGGAGAAACTGGTAGATGGTTTAACTCTCCAGCACCTACCAATAACTGAAATATCAGTTTTGAATGAACTGGCCCTTTAAATATATGCTCATTCCTTGCATGGCCTTTATCGATAGTGCTGCATAATTGTCATAATATGTTATAGTTGATGCATATTTGATATTCGTTATAGGATTTGTGTGAACAATATTTATTGTAAAAATTACTTTAGGCCGGCTAGTGTATCATTCCTGCTGGCAATTTGCCATGTTTAGATGGAACACAGTTGTGCTTTAACTGTTCTGAATTCAAATGCATTGCATAGAGACTATACAACACTCTCCTTTTGAATATTTTGCTGCAGGTGACTTTAAAGGGGTTGTAAAGTTGTTTTTTTTTTTTTTTTAAAATAACAAACATGTTATACTTACCTTCACTGTGCAGCTCGTTCTGCACAGAGTGGCCCCGAACCTGGTCTTCTGGGGTCCCTCGGCGGCTGTTTCAGCTCCTCCCCGCAAGCATTTACCACCTTCATGCGAGCTCCCTCGCACGGTGGTGAGTGCTTGCGGGCGCGCTCCCGTGATACAGCTGGCGGCTATAGCCGCCCGCTGTATCACTCGGCCCCGCCCCCCGGCGCGCCGCGTCATCGGATGTGATTGACAGCAGCGCGAGCCAATGGCTGCGCTGCTTTCAATCCATCCACTGCAGCCAATCAGCGACCAGGCTGAGCTGCAATGAAGCTGACGAGGACGAGGAGTGAAGATTCGAGGCGTCAGGTAAGTAAAACGGGGGGGCTGGGGGCGGCGGTACTGTCAAAAGTTTTTTCACCTTAATGCATAGAATGCATTAAGGTGAAAAAATTTTTACCTTTACAACCCCTTTAAAGGAGACGTGTTGATTGACATCAGCATTGGCCCGTCATTCACTATCTCTATTCAGCGCAGAAATATTTCAGAGATATCATCCTTCTCAAGCATACTGAGCACTGTATTCTAGAAGTCAAAAAATGGATGAACAGCCGAACCGGGGCGTTTGATTGGTCACATACCTCTATATTTGCTACAGAAATGGCAGGAAATAGGTGAAGTATCTGCCAATTTTTTTTATCAGAGTACAGTGCAATGAGCCAGTAATGTTGGGAGGAGGCCAGACACAATGGGGGAGATTTATTAAAACTGGAGCTTGCAAAATCTGGTGCAGCTCTGCATAACAACCAATCAGCTTCCAGGTTTTACTGTCAAAGCCTAATAGAACAAGCTGAAGTTAGAAGCCAATTGGCTGCCATGCACATGACTGCTGAGGCGCAATGGGCTTAGGTCCCACTTAACGTAACACCAAGGGATAAAATCCCCCACCACCCTTGCCCTTCACTCCATTAAACACGACACTTACAACCATTAGGTTGGAAAGGGCAAGGCCACAGCTTTATTAAATTCCAACACATAACATGTGAACATATTTAACCAGTACCAGTCACAGTCGTACTGTGAGCACTTAACCAAAAGAGGGAAGTGGTGAACATACTTAACCAGTACCAGTCACAGTCATACTGTGAGCACTTAACCAAAAGAGGGAAGTGGGGCCTGTCCTTACCATAAGTGCTGGACAGACAGCCTATTTCCAATTTTCCATCAAGGGCATAGCCCATTACAGCAACTTTAACTGCTGGCAAGGTCAAGAAAACCGCAGCAAGCTGTGACATACCAAACATAGGAAAAAAGGGGCGGGAGGGTGGGCAGCTCTTCCAACGACTCTTCCGAAAGACCCAGAATTCCCTGGGGCACACGATTTCCTGAGCTCAGGCCCATCCCATCCCCATGTCCCAACCAATCATTCCCCTTGTCACACACCTAGCCATGCCCCCATCAGTCAAGGCTCTCTTTCCCTAGGGGGCTCAAATTTCTGACCAGATGGGCACCAAATTGGTGTAAACTGCATAGCATTGAGCACTGTCCCGCTTGATGGCAGAGATCAAGTCACAGAACGTGTATAACCCACATAATTCCCCCCAGTGTGAAGAATCAAGATGATGGGGCCAGACACGTGGGACCGAATGCGTAAACACTCTGGAAGGACCTGAGGCCAGCGTAAACCGTGAAGCCCAAGCCAGCGGATTCGGCCGAGATCATAGGTAAAAACCCTCAATTCTTCCCGTAGCTCCGAACCTCTGCCTGGCCCAGTAAATGAAGAAATCTCCCACGATCCAGAAGAGAAGGGTCTCAAACGGGAAAAAAAAAACGGACGGCAACAAGGAAAGGAATCCGGAGAGAATAGGGAGGGAAACCGGATGCCAGGAATCGGGGGAATAAGTCGCACACCTCCAACCCCTCAGGACCCGACGGGTCGGAAACACTTTTGTGATGTCCTCCCACCCAAGGAGCTGAAACCAAGAAGGACAAAAAAGGCATGGCCGACAAAACCGTGGCAACCTGAAGAACCTCTTGTACTAAATAAACAAGGTAAGAAATGGAAACCCCCAAGAACCTTTTGTAGTAAATAAACAATGTAAGAAAATAAAGCCACACGTATTACCTTTGAAGACGAGATGGAAATCTGACAGCCCGACGCCTGAACCCATTTGTCCCACACGCGGTAGTACGACTCCCATGTCCGAAGGGAAGGCGACACCCAGAGGACTGGCAAACCTCGAAAACGAGGTTCCACAAGTAGGCCGGACAGGGGAGGCCCTCCGGGGGAAGCCAACGGGGCGAGGGAGCGGAAATGATGGAGCTTGAACGAGAGGGAGCATCGGCAATATTATTAGCAGTTCCAGGGACATGCCTAGGTCTAACGCAAACGTTAAACTGCAGGCACTTTAAAACCAAAAAAACGCAGCAACGACATGACCAGAGGGAATCTGGCAGACTGTTGATTGACCACCTGCACCACGCTCTTGTTATCAGACCAGAAAAAACCCACCTATCGATTGCGCAACCGCTCACCCCACAGCTCAATGGCGATAATAATCGGAAAGCACTCCAGCCATGTGAGGTTGCACAAAAGATCCATGCGGGCCCATGAGGCCGGCCAACATTCAGCAGACCACTCCCTTTGGAAAAAGCACCGAAAACCACAGAAGCCTGCTGCGTCAGTGTATAGCTCCAGCTGTGAGTTCAGTACCACCTTCAGCAACCAACATGACTGGCCGTTGTAGGACTGGAGGAAGGACAGCCACATCCCCTAAGTCAATGGGCTTGATGATACGAATATAATGGTGGGGGCAGCCACGCCCTTTGTGGCCCATGCCAGACGTCTACAGAAAGCCCATCCAATGCTCGTGACGTGGCAGGTAAAGACCAATTGACCCAGCAAAGACTGAAGTTGTTTCAACAGCAGATTTTTTTTTTTTTTTTTTTTTTATTGCCAAGCGAACCAGGGAGAGTAGCCTGGCCAGCTGGAAAACCATCTCCACGGTGTCGATTTCAATACCCAAGAAGGCCAGAACCGTCACCAGGCCCTCGTTCTTGTCGGCTGACAGCGGGATGGCACTCACAGCTGTCAGATGGGCCCGCGAAGAGGAAGTTATCCAAATAGTGTAACACGGACTGCAAACCAACCGCCTGGACAACTACCCGTTCAAGAAAACTACTGGAGAGTTCAAAGAAATAATAAGAAAAGGTACAGCCCATGGGAAGGCACGTGTCAAAAGTAGCTTCCCTGAAAGTAACCTCCCAGTAGATGGAAGCATCTCGGGTGACCGGGAGGAGGAGGAGGGCAGACGCAATGACCGCCTTGGCCAGCGAGGCCAAAGGACAAGCCATCCTGATCAAGTTGAGCGCCTTGTCAAATGAGGCGTAGTGGACCCTTGATTCCTCCTTGTTGATGCTGTCAGAGACCGAGGAGCCAAAAGGATAGGACAAGTGGTGGATAAGGCAAATTGTTTTTTTTTTTTTTTTTTAAATTAGACGCCATGGTCGGCACACCCGAAGGAGTAAAGGGGGGTCCAAAAACCACAGTCTAAACCATCCCTTAAGGTCAAGGCTTCTCTATGAAAGGGAGGGGGGAGGGTACCAGTCTAACCAGGAAAGCATCACTGAGACGATCACTGGGGTTTTCCGGTTCAGAAATGTCAAGCTTGGCCCCCGGCCGAGAAAGAGCATAAGCGATAACCATAGGCTACCATCCTGGCAATCAAAGCAGAACTCCTTCCTTGAAGCCTCTCTTTGGCGAAACTGCGTGTCATAGTGGAAAACTGGTCCCCGTACGCCTAATAGGCACCCCAAATGTGATCAAGATAACAAAAATTGATGTACTAACGCTGGAAAACGCTTGCAAGGCACTCCGGCGTAAGCATGGAACCCCCCGGCAGCTAGTTCCTGAATGTCCGAGGAAGCGGCTTGGATTTTTCGCACCGCCACGTCAACCCAACGGGATTTTCCGATCGTTTCATGGTCAGGGAGGGACCAAGGGGATTTGACGATCATTTTACGGTCAGGGGGGGCTATGGTGTGGAAAACCATAAATTCGCATCACCAAATTTTATCCTTGACGTCTTCTGACAGGTGCGTGCCGGTGGCTAAACCGCCCACGAAGCGCCACCCGCGGAAGAGGCCGGACTTCATGCCGAACCCGACACACCCATGCGAGACAGGACCGATTTTACGACCGTGACAATGCGTTCGTCCGATGGACCCGATATGGCAGCATCACTGGACCTACCCCAATCAAATCACAATCATACTCACTTAGTCGCGGGTGTGCAGCTGAAGAAGGGCGACCAACAGCAGGTCCAGGAGGAACACCCGGTACAGGATCGTCCGTGGGAGGAGCCGTCAGGAGGCCGTGACGGCCATCACCTTGAAGGATGTTGACGGCTGCAAGGTCGAAGGATGTTGGCGGAAGGATAGGTCCAGGGGGGTGGTCCGGCCCCTGACCCTGAGGAGCCTGAGGGGCCGAGGACGGCAGCTGAGCAGCCTATAGAGCAGCCGGAGACCCAGGATGGAGGGCTTGCAGCGGGCGCAGCCCCATCCCTGGCGTGGCGTGCGCATCTCCTGCCCTACCGGGCGCAGGGAGATGGTGGGGTAAGGCTGTGGCAGTGGGCGTCCGGAAGGAAGCTCCAGCCCAGCCGGGCGCAGGGAGCTGCTGATGGTTAGAGATCAGTGATGATGGGGATGGGAGCCGGCGACCGTCAGCCATCCCCCGCCCAGCCGGGCGCAGAGAGATGTGAGACGGCAGGGGTCTGAGAAGTCTGAAAAGCACTGCCATCCCCCACCCAGCTGGGTGCAGGGGGATGCATGAAGGCAGGGGTCAGCGGTGGGGGGTGAGCGGCATGCGCCGACCCGCCATCCCCCACCCAGCTTGGTGCAGAGGGATGCATGAAGGCAGGGGTCAGCAGTGGGGAGGTGAGCGGCATGTGCAGCACCACCATCCCCCACCCATCCGGGTGCAGGGGGATGCATGAAGGCAGGGGGGTGAGCGGTATGTGCCGCACCACCATCCCCCACCCAGTCGGGTGCAGGGGGATGCATGAAGGCAGGGGGGGTGAGCGGCATGTGCCGCACCACCATCCCCCACCCAGCCGGGTGCAGAGGGATGCATGAAGGCAGGGGGGTGAGCGGCATGTGCAGCACAACCATCCCCCACCCAGCTGGGTGCAGGGGGATGCGGGATGGAAGGTTAGCGGCAGGGGTGAGCAGCATGTGTCGACCCACCATCCCCCACCCAGCTGGGTGCAGGGGGATGCATAAAGGCAGGGGTCAGTGGGGTGTGAGCGGCCTGTGTAGCTCCACCATCCCCCACCCAGCCGGGTGCAGGGGAATGTGGATGCACAGGGTACCTGGCAGAGGCTGTGATGTCTGGAACTGAATTTAATTCTCCCGCCCAGCTGGGCGCAGGGAGATACGCCAGCTGTGACACTCCGGCCGAATCATGCTGCACGGAGGAGGACGGGCGGTCAGTGCCAGAGCTCTGGGCTGGCGTGCCCGGCATCCGACACCGCAAGACACTCTACATGCGCCCCCCCCGCCGATCGCCGGTGGAGCGGGGGGGCGGGGAAGGGATGGCAACAGGCTGCTGCTCCCGGAGGTGAGAGGTGGGGAGTGCAGCGGCAACCGCCCAAACTGACGAGCGGGAGCCAGAGGGGGGGAGAGGTGGGGAGGCAGGATGCGGAGCCCAAGCAATGCCATGTGACTCTGGGGATCCTGGAGCGGGCCAGGCAAGAGGAATCCCGGCCCGCAGAGCAGACAGATAGGGAGGAGGGGGGACCCGCCAGGGGGTGCTCCGGCAGTGAGGAGAAGCAGGGGGGGGCGTGGCAAACGGATCTCCAAGGAATGGGGGGTGACATGAGGAAGGCCTCGAGGGACTGGGGCCAAGGAAGGGGGGGGCAGGTACGTCTCATGGCCGAGCAGCCTGGGACACGGGGGGGTGGAGGGGCATTTCAGGGGCAAGAATATCAGTTACCATGTCCTTGGAGAGCCGGCTCGTGGACCCCAGCCAGCAGAAATTCAGTGTCCATAGCAGAAGTGCAGGGTCCACAGCAGCTCTTCCAACGACTCTTCCGAAAGACCCAGAATTCCCTGGGGCACACAATTTCCTGAGCTCAGGCCCATCCCATCCCCATGTCCCAACCAATCATTCCCCTTGTCACACACCTAGCCATGCCCCCATCAGTCAAGGCTCTCTTTCCCTAGGGGGCTCAAGAGGCCTTCAGCTGCACAATATTTCAAGTGCTACAGTTTTAATAACTTCCCCTAATCTTTAAAGCATTTGTATTATCTTTTAATTACCTGTTTCAGTTTGTGAGAAGTTTGGTAAATCAGATAGTAATATTACAATTCATGGGACATGTGATCCCCAGAAAAAAAGAAGTGGAGGGGAGGGTGGAGAGGAGGGGGCAGGGGAGAAAACTGGAAAGAGGGGGAATGGAGAAAGGCAGAGAAAGAGTAAAACAGAGAATAGGCGAGAACAGCAGAGGAAGGTGAGGAGAGGGGAGAGGACAGGAGGGCAGGAGAGGAAGAGAGGAGATGAGGAGACAAGAGGAGAACAGTAAAAAGTGTAGGGGAAGAGAAGAGAGGAGAGCAGTGGCAATGGCTGAATTGGCCCATGTACAAGATCATGAGTTGGACCCCCGTGAACAATGGATGGGGGGAGGGGGCATGCCACACTGCACCTACCTACACTTGTACATTAAAAAAATTGTTCTGTTTAACAAAGGGGTGGGCACAGAGCTCCATCCCTAATAGTGGTTGTGGCCAGAATATTCCAATAGTGGAAGGGTCCTAAAGGACATAGCTAAATAAATCCTGAGTCTAAAGCCCCTTTCACACTGGGGCGGTGGGGGCGTTGGCGGTAAAACGCCTCTATTTTTAGCGGCGCTTTACTGTCGTTTTAGTGGCGTTATTCGGCCGCTAGCGGGGCTGTTTTAACCCCTGCTAGTGGCCAAAAAAGGGTTAAAACCGCCCGCAAAGCGCAGCTACAGGGGCGCTATCCCGGCTCTATGCCGGCGGGATAGCCGCGCTGCCCCATTGATTTCAATGGGCAGGAGCAGTGAAGGAGCGGTGTATACACCGCTCCTTCACTGCTCCAAAGATGCTGTTTGCAGGAGATTTTTTTCCCTCCTGCCAGCGCACCGCTCCAGTGTGAAAGCCCTCGGATTTTCACACTGGAGACAAAGCAGCGGCAGTTTCAGGTCGGTTTGCAGGCGCTATTTTTATCGCAATAGCACCTGCAAACTACCCCAGTGTAAAAGGGGCCTAACAGATACAACACTCAGCAAAAAAAAAAAAAAATATATATATATATATATATATATATATATATATATATATATATATATATATATATATATATATATATATATATATATATTTATATTTTAAAAAAAAGCTCTTCTATCGCTTATGCTTTTTAGTCTACCTTAGCCTCCCTGGCGGTATTCCCGAGTCTGGCTGGGGGTGGATTTTCAGTACCAAATGCGGTAACCCCGAGCCAGACTCGGAATCACATCGCATGATCCAGGAAGAGCTTACTTACCTTGTCCCCAGGATCCTGTGATGTCTCCCTGCAGTGTGTGCGAGCCGTCCTCCGCTCGATCTATCACAGTGCCGGGCTCCGTTCCCTGTGAGTGTTGTGACGCACGGGGACGGAGAACGGCACCAAATTCTAATAGTAAAACACACAATACATATACAGTACACTGTAATCTTACAGATCACATTACTGTATCAATTTATTTCAACTCCCTTTTGTCCCTAGTGATTTGTCCAGTGCCCTGCATGCATTTTTATATTATAAAAACTGTTCTTTTTGCTTGGAAACTGGAGATTGTCCATAGCAACCAAAACCGTCCCTTTACATCAAAAGCAGGTTTAGACCAGCTAGAAAACAGCGATAATAAATTAGAATCACTTGCAGAATTGAGCGATAGTGATTTGTGGGGAAATCCGTCATCAAACACTGAAAGTAACGACAGCGACAATTCTGCAAATGAGCAAATTTCAGTGTTTTTGATTTGATTACATTATTGAATCATTTTTTTTATTATTATATTATTATTTATTATAATTTATAGTTATTTATTATATTATAATTTATTATTTAGTGTTTCAAACATTATCATACCCGGGGTGTCTACTAGACTCTTGTCTGGACAGATATAAGTGTGTTATTCCTAAGAATTACAGGCCTACAATATAAAACGCCAAATTTCCATGCAAAATAATTGTACCGCTTTCAGCACCAAAAATATAAAATAATCATACCGCCAGGGAGGTTAAAGAAAAACTTCACAAAATGGTCAGTGATTGCTTGCCAACCAGCAACTAAAGACAAACAGTTTGTTCAGAAGGATTAAAGGTCAGTGGCTGGCTGCAAAAATTACTCCCCCCTCCCCCCCAGCATTGATGGTCAGTGGCTGGTTGGAACAATAACCCTGTAAAGCATTGGTTATCAGTAGCTGGCTTTAGAAATACAGTATTTGTGGTCAAATATCCCCCCAGCTCTGGTGGTCAGTGGTTGGCAGGAATAATAATTGGTGGTGCATGACTGGCTGGATGAGTATCCATCTTCCCCAGCATTGGTGGTTAGTGGCTGGTTGGTTGAAATAATAAACTACCCCCCACCAGCATTGCTTATTAATGGCTGCCTGGAACACTAAACCTGCTCCCAGCATTGGTGGTTAGTGGAGTGGCTATCTGGAACAAACATTTTGATCAATATGGGGCTGTAAAAATACACCCCTGCAGCATTGGTGGTCAGTGGCTGGCTGTAAAAATTCCCTTCCAATATTAGTGATCATCTAGTTGAGCACTAGATAGAGGCTTCTTTCAGTGCCAGGTGCCAGATCACAGAGAGCATTCCAGTAACTGGCACACCACTGCCACTCTGCCTATTGCAGCTGGGCACCCTGTAAATGGTACTATCTAGTGCAGATCACACTTCTAATGTATGCAGTGAGTGCAAAGTGGGCTGTACCCTCCTTGGGACACTGCATACACTGAACACATCATGTTTGTGTAGCAAGGTCCCAGGCCTCCTTTAGTCTAATGAGAACCTCCAGAGCCAAGCGCTGCTGACACCCTTCAGTATAGCATGGGTTGTAAGGCATAGTGGGTGTAGTGTAAGATAGGGGGCGCCAGACATTTCTTGAATGCAAAGAGATTTTATTTCTCTTGAACAGAACTGTAGAAGAGAGGTAGTTGCAATGTTAATTGACAGACTCCGAGACTTCTATAGGTAGACAGCCATGCAGGGAAAAGCATCCAGCTAGACACCACATCTGCATGTGTAGGAATGCTGTCTCCTATGGCAACAGTCTTGGAACAGTTCCTAACACAAATTAGGAACAAAAAACTCCTTCATTTTCTTTACAATCACTTCTTTTAGTTTCTCAAACCACTGAGCTCCCAGTCTCTCTGACTAGACTTAATGATACACTGCCACCGAATCCCTTGAACTCTTCCAGTCTTTACTTTTAGTATCTTCCTCAAGCGTCACCCCACGCTTCTCTGCTGGGTCCCTAGCTTGGCACTCCAGATACTTATCCAGCTTCACCCAAATGGCCTGCTCGACAAACAAGGCTGCTCTGCAAGCATCACCTCTGCTGGCTGGGTCCCTGGCTTGACACCTGCTGAAGTTTCCCCATTCTTCATCATCCATGGTTGGTGAGAATACTGCTCCGGTACTTGCTTCAGCTACTCACAGTGGTCCCTGGTAACAAGGTGGATGGTCCCTTAGTGGCGACAGCTTCCCCTCCAGACCAGCTTCCTACCTCTGACCATGACAGGTTCTCCGGCCGGCAGAGCCGGCACTTTTGGTTGGACTGCAAGGCGCAGTCCCAACCCTATGCTGCTCTCTTGCTTCTGGATAGGCCCTTAGACAGTCTAGCAGCCAGATGTGCCCAGGATAGGCCCATGCTCCGGCCTAGCAGCCCGGGCAATACAATACACACCCACCCAGACAGCTGTCCAGGTGGCACAGAACACTGATCACCTGACTCCACCCAAATGTATAGGTTCTCCCAGCAGGCCAAGGGATTTAAGAAAACTCCTGCCCATTGGCTGAGATACCCCATATACTTCTAATCTGTCCTTGCTTTGTCCTGGTCTTATCTAATGCCACCAGATACCAGGCCACCCAGCGGCAGAAGAGAGAAGGGCAACAATTCTAGACTTAGAGTGAAATCAAATGATCCCTAACAATGAGCCAAGGTAACTACACCTTACAGGTAAATTTAGGAGAAACCCTGCCTAAACATCAGGGTGCTACATCTGCTCCCTTGGAGGGGAATGAAGAAAAAGACAGCAGAGGAGAAGAGAGGGGAAACAAGAAAAGAAGGGAGAGAAGAAGAGGATAAGAAAGAGTAGGGGAGTAAATGTGAAGAGAAGAGAAGACAAGAGAAGAGAGGAGAGGATGGGGAAGGGGCAGGACACATAAAAAAAATTATAATAATTCAAATGTTCACTATGGAAATGGTTACATTCTTTATGACCCCAGTCTTATGTATTAGTACTACAAATATCCATCTACAACAGAAATGTTAGCAGTATTCACCAGCTGAGAGCTAATGTACTCAATGCCTGACAGAAAATCAATTTAATGTTGAATGTGACATGGGATGTGCTTCTGCCTTCCAGTGAGCGATGTGAGGAAAAGGAAGTTGGACTCAGGGCAGCAATTACCCATGTTGTAAAATTCGATCTCAACCTGGAAAATCTCACAGACCCAATTGTGCTACCACAAGCCGACTGCCTGGTGTTCTGGGGTATTCTGGAAGCCATCAGCAAAGACCTTGACGATTTTGTGAAAAATTGTAGGAGATTGTCAAAGCTTCTGAAACCTGGTGGGCGCTTGTTGTATTATGGAGGACTAAATGGCACATTTTATGTGGTTGAGGGGGAGAGGTTCCATATGGTAAAGTATAATGAAAACAACTTGAGAAATATACTCAGTAATGAAGGGTTTGTTATCACCCATTTGGAGGTCTCCCAAAGAAAGGCTGAGAGTGATCTGTCTGATTTTGATTCAGTTGTGTTCTGCACAGCTTATAAACAGCAGAAACATATTTAGGCATACCACCTACAGTATGTATTTGGCCAAGGTGTGTAGGCAGTCTTCTGGACACAGAGATTGTCAGTTGCAAACCTGCTTCAAAATCTGAAAAACAGCTTTACACAATAAAGGATGATAGCACTGCTGAGCGCACATCTGAAATAGCCAGGTGTAATCAAAGTATAGTAGATATGATATATCGTATATAGTATATAAAGATAATAAATGAAATCTGGCACATAAAATTCTGATAAAATAAAGGTAATAAAAATAAAATTGTGACTATTCTGCTACTTTAGGATACGCTATGCTCTGCCCATTGGGCTGCTGAAAACAACTTTTCATACTGGCATAAACAAGCTGTGGTCATTTTTAGCTAGTGGTTCTTGGCAGGCTTCCAAAGATACGCAAAAATCTAAATATTCTGATTTCAGAACTTTTATTTGTGGTGCTTTTACACCTTGATTCATGCACTATTTAACCCTTTATGAACCTTTTTCCACCAGCCATATGCATATATGTGGCAGCATGATGGTAGATTTTAACACCAGGCAGCCATATTCATGTGTACTTCCGGCAATGCTGTTTTGTGTTGGGAGTGAACTCACTTTGTGCCCCTCAGTGCTGTGGCTGAGCTGTCACCAACAGCGCCCAGTCACTATTTACGATCAAGTGATCACTGTGGCAGCCAAGTTATAAAATGATCAGAAACCTGCCCACCAGCCTCTGATATTAAAGTGTTTGTAAACCCTTATATATACCCAGTGAATTGAACAGCCTCAGGTGATACACAGAGATTAAACAAATCCTCTTCCATAGGTTTTACTTTTTTTTCTGCAGTCTTACATAGTTACATGGTTAGCAAGGTTGAATAAAGACACTGGTCCATCCTGAGTGAGTGTGCATGCGTGTCTAAAATTATCTTTATTTATTTAAGGTACCCATATAGCACCGTCAATTTACGCAGCGCTCCACACATACATCACACACTCGCATCGGTCCCTACTGTAGTGATTTAATATATACTGGGTGATATGATGTAGAGTGGGTATGATAATGAATTAGTGGTTATTATAATGATGATGTAAGTACTCTTCCGCAGCAACCCAATTCTTCCAGAGAGATGCACTTTATTGACTTCCAACACAGAACAAAGTCCAAAGTCCACAGATGTCAAAAAAATCAGACAGAGTAGATATAATTCAGAGCCCCATGTTCCTAGGTCTGTGTGTGCATCATACACAGACAGACGATACTTAAACTATAGACTGAATGCCGTGTTATATTCACCAGGCATTGAATGGCTGAGCAATTTGATTGGCCGTTTCAATTTAGGACTTTGATAAGCTTTAGTCTATCAGACAGACAACTCCCAGCCGTGAACAGCTGTAGTCGTAAACTGCCCCAATTTGCACTCCCACATATCAACATCAACAAGTCCCCTTAGATATGTGTAATTAGATTAGATTAACAGATACCACCTGAATACCCTTTTGAGCCCTTGGAATACCTACATTATTCTTGCATATTAATATCAACAAGTCTCCTTAGATATGTGTAATTAGATTAACAGATACCACCTGAACACCCTTTTGAGCCCTTGGAATACCTACATTATTCTTGCATATTAATATCAACAAGTCCCCTTAGATATATTAGCCCCACAGGAGGGAGCCTCCGCTAGGCCAACCCAAAACACTCCTTGATCCCATTGTTACCCCCTCAAGTCTAATTACCATCAATAAATACTTCTTCTATGGTCCTTTAAACAATGTACCCTTTGAAATGTTCAATTAAGTTAACAGCCCATACCTCACACCCCTAGGTAGACTTGCATAAGACTAACACATCAAAGGGTCTTCAGCTGTTATCTTAAAATTGAGTTGGCTTGGACAAATCAACCATTGTCAACTCAATTCTGGCCTAGTTAATATTGACTGTATGTGTGTACATATAATAATGTCCCACATAAATCAGTGAACATATTACAACATATACCCCCACTTGGGTCAGTTCTAACTACTAGAACTGACCCATAAATCAAACAAAAAATATCATTTCGATTTAAGGTACTGGATGCTTTACAATGGCTCATATAAAATATGAAGTTGAAACTGGTTACATCTCTCTTTGCCAGCCTCTAAAATATCCCCATGAAACAGTTATTAGATAATATAACTTTTAGACCATGACTAGAAAAGGATTTGGTAAACATCAGTGGCCCATATAGCTGTTAGGCCTTATTATATCACATCAAGATCTTGATTATTGCGCAAAGACGAGCTGATGTCACAGTCCATCCTTTGGTCTGACTTCATCACATCTCTGCACCATCTCACTGAAAGTAAACTTGGTATGCTCTGGGAACTCCAATCCACAAAAGTCCAGGATTTTTTTCATCTCCAGGCTCAAGCTTTCCATATTTAAAGATGCTTTTACGCAAACACTCTACTTTCATCTTTATAGTAAGAAGAACTATCAATGTACCAGCACTCACTTTCAAGGTAGAAAAGGTTTGGATATGGCAGTAAAAACTGTGCTGCAAACTATTTCCTTGACTTGACATTCATGAGTCCATCTTTGTTGATTGCCAGTCACAATTTGCTTTTGTAATTTGCTGTAGGCCGACCCCTCATTGCCTTCAATAAAGCAGTTACTTGGATCATTCAGTCCACAATTACAGTTGAATGGTATACCAACATATATATATACCCCCACACGATGGTTCAGCTAGAATCAGCTTGACATCAGTGTTTATCAGATCTTCTATCCAGACAAAGCGGCAGTGGAAATTCTTGCCAGTATCTTCACCATGAAAGGTAGAAAGGTCTTTTCCATCCATATATGTCATAGCCTTTAGCATATTATAAACAACTGAATCAACAAAGTTTCAAATCATGACTAGAGTGATGAATTTCACTCACCCCTCTTATAAATTTAGGAAAACCACCCAACATACTATAATTTATGCTATGCCAAGCCATTGTGCAGCATCTCACCTTAGATGTCAAATATATTGATCAATACGCATTATGTAATATGTACAGATGTTATGAAAATTATTTTGGGTTTAAATGCTTCTCTTTGGTTTTAAGATAAAGTTCAAGAAATAAAACATAAAGAAAATAAAAAATGAAAAGCAAAATATATCAGGAAAAGGGAGAAAAATTAAAAATTAGGGCGTTGAAGAAAAAAGAAAAAAAAAAAAGGTCCATTGCTTGATGAATTTTGAGAGAGTCCATGAATGCTTTATAATTCCTTGTTGTCTATTCAGGATTTCTTCCATAATTCTCCACCCACTAGCCAGCAATTTCAGACTGTGCTTCTGCTATTCACCTTCATTTAAATGTCAATATCTGAAAGACAAAAAAAACTCTCCAACAAACCTAATTAGCAAGGTCTTTAAAAGTTGTTTGAAGTTAAAACAAAACACTATTTACACATATACAGTTTAAAGCTAATTCACCCCCACTGCTAGAGAAGTGTCATCTGCATTCAAAAACTGATCTGGAGAATGTACATCTTGTACATTCATGACACCCTGTACCCCTTTCAACTGCTCTAATAATTTATCACGTTCCCCTCTCATCTTGTCGTACTCAATCTTCAGGTGGTCATATTTCTGTTTTAACTGAGAAAACAGTATCCAAGTCTTGGACCTTTTCTTATTATTATTTTGGTCAGCTCTGTTTTTCATATTAATATCACTTATTTTTGACCCGGTGTGTCCTCTCTGGGTGTTATCATAGGATATTATCTTCTGATCTTTATGCTCAGTATTTGTCCTAAACAATGTGGCTAAATCAATTTTGACAGCCTGCTCATTTGACTTTCTCCATAAATGGTCTGCTCTCAACAATATGTCTTTTAAATCATGAGGATTTGGGGTAACTAATAAAATATTTTGTTTGATATCTTCATGCAATGCATCTAGAAACATACTCATATGTATCAAGCCACCACGCTCAAATGCAAGATTATTACTGACCAATAATTCCATAATAGTTGCTATCCTGTGTGACAATTCATAGGGAGATTCATTTTGCATTTGTTGGATCCTCCCATGAATAGTAACATCAGAATGTACACCATACAAAACACATAATAATTCCAGTAATATGTCCCTTGTCCTCAGAGGCTGAATACAGATCTGTGTAATTCTCATCCAAAGACCACTTCCTACAGAATGTTGCAAAACTCTTTCTAAGTCACATGGGTTGAGATTGTACATATCTCTGACCTGCTGCACGTCACAAAACCATTTTAAAAATCTGTTTAAATCATGGTATGGAACCATTCCTATTTCTTTAAGAATTGCGTCTAATTCTTTTGCTTTCAAAGGCTTCATTACAAGCTGAACTTCACCTGTATTATTATTATTGTTATAGTGGGGGTATATGTAGTGATTTAATATATACTGGGTGATATGATGTAGAGTGGGTATGATAATGAATTAGTGGTTATTATAATGATGATGTAAATACTCTTCCGCAGCAACTCAATTCTTCCAGAGAGATGCACTTTATTGACTTCCAACACAGAACAAAGTCCAAAGTCCACAGATGACAAAAAAATCCAACAGAGTAGATATAATTCAGAGCCCCATGTTCCTAGGTCTGTGTGTGCATCATACACAGACAGACGATACTTAAAGTATATTCATCAGGCATTGAATGGCTGAGCAATTTGATTGGCCGTTTCAATTTAGGACTTTGATAAGCTTTAGTCTATCAGACAGACAACAACTCCCAGCCGTGAACAGCTGTAGTCATAAACCGCCCCAATTTGCACTCCCGCATATCAACATCAACAAGTCCCCTTAGATATGTGTAATTAGATTAGATTAACAGATACCACCTGAATACCCTTTTGAGCCCTTGGAATACCTACATTATTCTTGCATATTAATATCAACAAGTCCCCTTAGATGTGTGTAATTAGATGGCTTGGACAAATCAACCATTGTCAACTCAATTCTGGCCTAGTTAATATTGACTGTATGTGTGTACATATAATAATGTCCCACATAAATCGGTGAACATATTACAACACCTACCCTCAAGGAGCCCACAATCCAAGGTCCCTAATTCACATTCATTTACTAAGGCCAATTTTCAACAGAAGCCAATTAACCTACTAGCATGTCTTTGGAGTGTGGGAGGAAACCCACACAGGTACAGGGAGAACATACAAACTCCAGGCAGGTAGTGTCGTGGTTGGGCTTTGAACCAGCGACCCTTTTTACTGCTAGGCGAGAGTGCTACCCACTACACCACTCCACTGTGTCTTCGCTCCTCTACATCCCTTCAAAGGGGCAGAAAAGTGTTAAAATCTTTCTTCATCTGTTAGTATCACAAAGGAGGGGCAGAGAGGCTGCAGTTACAATGTGTGAGAGCTGATTGGGGGAAAGAAACACACTCCCCCTCCATACAGCAGAAGAACTGTGTTCTGAATAGACAAGTTGTCTGCTGAGCTACTTAAAAATGTATCTCATGTTTAGGGCAAACTCAGAAGTGACTAGAAAAAAAAATTGTTTTGTTTAGACTCATTATTTACATAAATGTGTTTAGTTAAATTTGTTTTGTTTTCGGAATTCATTTTGTTAATTCAAATTGATATCAATTCAAAATTTCCGAATTTGGTCAAATTGAACTCAATTCGACTAAATTGGGAAAATTTTAATTGATTTGAACTCAAATTCCATTCGAATTTGAATCGAATTTCATTCAAAATCAAATTTATTCTGTTAGAAATTCAAATTTCGGAAGATGGATATATTATTTTCTGATCCATTTCTATTCTATTATTTTATTTTCTATTCTTTTCTATTATATTCTTTTCGAAATTCGAATTTCAGAAAATGGTTATATTGTTATATTCATTTTATTCTATTCTATTGTTTTTTCTATTCTATTCCTTTCTATTCTATTCTTTTCTATTTACATTCAAATTTAGGAAGATGGTTATATTCTTTCTATCCTATTATATTATATTGTTTTTTTCTATTCTATTCCTTTATTTTTTATTTTATTTGGTTCTTTTATTCTCTATTCTAATTTGTTCTGTTTTACTCTATTCTTTTCTATTCTATTCTTTTCTATTCTATTCTATGTTTTTCTATTCTTTTATTTGTAATCTGTTCTGTTTTACTCTATTTTATTCTATTATTTTATTTTCTATTCTATTCCTTTATTTCTTCTCTATTTTATTCTCCTCAGAAATTCAAATTTGATTCAAAAACAATTAGAATTCAAATTTTGTCTGAAATTTTGTTTTGTTATTTCCGATTAATTTAATTTAGTTATTATTGTAATTCGTAAATTTCGGATACATCCAAATTTCTGAATAATGAAAACATTTTCAGAATTTCGATTTAGAATGAACTGAACCACACATGTCTAGAAGTAACACATGCTGATGACAGAGAAACAAAGCACTAGAGAGAAACGACACTTAGAGCTTTGGAGAGAGACAGATATATGTGCTTTGCTCAGATTCCAGACAGAGGTTTAGCCCAGGTTCACATTGATGCGATTTGGCTTGCAATTTGACTTGTCAAATCGCATTGCCAAATCGGCGGCTATTGCCGGCAATAGCACCGTCCGCATCGGTGCGACGCTGACTTGGCGGCATCGCACCGATTCCCAAAATTGCAATGTACACTTTGAGTGATTGAGGACCTAGTCTTGGCACTGCATGCATTTGTTCACTATGACTCAATGTCATGTGCAGACAACAGAATTTACATAAAGCGGTATTGTGTTGTACCTACATAGTTACATAGTAGGTGAGGTTGAAAAAAGACACAAGTCCATCAAGTCCAACCTATGTGTGTGATTATATGTCAGTATTACATTGTATATCCCTGTATGTTGCGGTCATTAAGGTGCTTATCTAATAGTTTCTTGAAACCATCAATACCCCCTGCTGAGACCACTGCCTGTGGAAGGGAATTCCACATCCTTGCTGCTCTTACAGTAGAGAACCCTCTACGTAGTTTAAGGTTAAACCTCTTTTCTTCTAATTTTAATGAGTGGCCACGAGTCTTGTTAAACTCTCTTTTGCGAAAAAGTTTTATTCCTATTGTGGGATCACCAGTAAGGATGAGCCGAACACCCCCCTGTTCGGTTCGCACCAGAACATGCGAACAGGCAAAAAATTTGTTTGAACACCCGAACACCGTTAAAGTCTATGGGACACGAACATGAATAATCAAAGGTGCTAATTTTAAAGGCTTATATGCAAGTTATTATCATAAAAAGTGTTTGGGGACCTGGGTCCTGCCCCAGGGGACATGGATCAATGCAAAAAAGTTTTAAAAACAGCCATTTTTTTCGGGAGCAGTGATTTTAATAATGCTTAAAGCGAAACAATAAAAGTGTAATATTCCTTTAAGTTTCGTACCTGGAGGGTGTCTATAGTATGCCTGTAAAGGGGCGCATGTTTCCCGTGTTTAGAACAGTCTGACAGCAAAATGACATTTCAAAGGAAAAAAAGTCATTTAAAACTACTTGCGGCTATTAATGAATTGCCGGTCCGACAATACACATAAAAGTTCATTGATAAAAACGGCATGGGAATTCCCCACAGTGGAACCCCGAACCAAATTTTTTTTTAAAAATAGCTTGGGGGGTCCCCCTAAATTCCATACCAGGCCCTTCAGGTCTGGTATGGACATTAAGGGGAACCCCGCGGCAAAATGAAAAAAAAATGGCGTGGTGTCCCCCCAATAATCCATACCAGACCCTTATCCGAGCACGCAACCTGGCAGGCCGCAGGAAAAGAGGGGGGACAAGAGAGCAGCCCCCCCTCCTGAACCGTACCAGGCTACATGCCCTCAACAATGGGAGGGTGCTTTGGAGTAGCCCCCCAAAACATCTTGTCTCCATGTTGATGGGGACAAGGGCCTCATCCCCACAACCCTTGCCCGGTGGTTGTGGGGGTCTACGGGCGGGGGGCTTATTGGAATCTGGAAGCCCCCTTTAACAAGGGGACCCCTAGATCCCAGCCCCCCCATGTGAAATGGTTTTGTACCCCTACCATTTCACAAAAAAGTGTCAAAAATGTTAAAAATTACTAGAGACAGTTTGACAATTCCTTTATTTAAATGCTTCTTCTTTCTTCTATCTTCTATCTTCTTTCTTCTATCTTCCTTCGGTTTCTTCCTCCATCTTCTTCTAGTTCTTCCTCCGGTGTTATCGTCTGGCATCTTCCTCCGCGGCGTCTTCTTCCCTTCTTCTCAGGCTGCTCTGCATCCATGATGGGAGGCTCCCAGTGTGTGAAGCTTCTCATCTTCTGATGGTTCTTAAATAACGGAGGGCTTGGACACCCGGTGACCCCGCCCCCCTCTGACGCACGGGGACTTGACGGGGACTTCCCTGTGGCATTCCCCGTGATGTCAGAGGGGGGCGGTGTCACCCGTTACATACCTGGGTGACCCCGCCCCCTCTGACGTCACGGGGAATGCGACAGGGAAGTCCCCGTCAAGTCCCCGTGTGTCAGAGGGGGGCGGGGTCACCGGGTGGCCCCGCCCTCCATTATTTAGGAACCGTCAGAAGACAAGAAGCGTCACACAGTGGGAGCCTCCCATCATGGATGTGGAGCGGCCCGAGAAGAAGAAGGGAAGAAGATGCCGCGGAGGAAGATGCCAGACAAGAACACCGGAAGAAGAATTAGAAGAACCAGAAGAACCAGAAGAAGATGGAGGAAGAAACCGAAGGAAGATAGAAGATAGAAGATAGAAGAAGCATTTAAATAAAGGAATTGTCGAAAACTGTCTCTTGTCATTTTTAACATTTTTGACACTTTTTTGTGAAATGGTAGGGGTACTTTTGTACCACCTTACCATTTTACACAGGGGGGAGGGTCAGGATCTGGGGGTCCCCTTGTTAAAGGGGGCTTCCAAATTCCAATAAGCCCCCCGCCCGCAGACCCCCACAACCACCGGGCAAGGGTTGTTGGGATGAGGCCCTTGTCCCCATCAACATGGGGACAAGGTGTTTTGGGGGGCTACCCCAAAGCACCCTCCCAATGTTGAGGGCATGTGGCCTGGTATGGTTCAGGAGGGGGTGGGCGCTCTCTCATCCCCCCCTCTTTCCCTGCGGCCCGCCAGGTTGCATGATCAGATAAGGATCTGGTATGGATTTTGGGGGGACCCCTACGCCACTTTTTTAAAATCTTGGTGCAGGGTTCCCCTTAAAATCCATACCAGACCTGAAGGGTCTTTTGGGGGGCCCTACGCCATTTTTTTTCATTTGGCACAGGGTTTTTCTTAATTTCCATACCAAACCTGAAGGGTCTGGTATGGATTTTGGGGGGACCCCCACACAATTTCTTTTTTAATTTTTGGTTTGGGGTTCCCCTTAATATTCATACCAGACCCAAAGGGCCTGGTAATGGACTGGGGGGGGAACCTATGCCATTTTTTTCAATTAATTTTATTTATATTGCCTAGACTCGACAATTCATTACAGCCGCAATCAGTTTTAAATTACTTTTTTCCTTTAGAAATGTCATTTTGCGGGGGCGTGGTCTGGATTGGCATGGTGTAGGAAGTGTAGAACGGGTGCTCCGCTTGCCCGATATCCGATTCCGTATATCCTGGGGCTAATCTTTGAACACTATCCACCCTCCCTCGGATACTTTGACTCCCCTGCCCACGGAGACCATGTCGCCGCCAAAAAAAGCAGCTGATTCGGTTGCAAAGCTGGCCAAATACAAACATGTGGACAAGGAAGCCAGGGAAAATGGCGCTGGCTCCTCTCCCCCTCCAGACGTGGCTGCAGAAGACACAGTGCGAGTGCTGGAGGCTATCTCCGATTGTAAAAGTACCCTGACTGGCAAGATAGAGGAGGTGAAAATAGATGTCTCCTTAATCTGCCAGGACCTGCAGAAACTCAGGGACCGGGTCACAGAGAAAGAGGCTCGCATCAGCCATGTGTAAGATGAGATACCGCCGTTGCAGGTTCACACCGAACACACTTACAACACAAACTGAATATGGTGCAAGCTAAGCAGGACGATATGGAAAATCGTATCAGAAGATGCAACCCGTGATTTGTGGGTCTGCCTTAGGGCGCGGAGGGCTCCGACCCCCCTTCATTTCTGGAGAATCTACTAATCAGCACCTTTGGAAGAAATTAGTTTTCTACATCTTTTGTGATTGAACTAGCACACAGGTTGGCGGCCAAACCTCCACCTCCAGGGACACCGCCACGCACGTTCATCGCTAAATTGCTTAACTTCCGGGACAGGGACACTGTTTTGTGCCTTACCAGGCTGAAAGGCAATATCCCCTTTAAAAACAGCGAGATTAAAGTATTCCCGGATTTTTCAGCGGAGGTTCAGAAAAAGAGCTCAATTCATGGAAGCTAAACGCCAGCTCAGGAACCATCACTACTCGTATGCTATGCTGTTCCCGGCCAGACTGCGCGTCGTCGGAGAAGATAGGGCGCATTTCTTTGACACGCCGGAGGCTGTCCTAACTTGGTTGGAAAACATGGCAGCACCAGGCCGGGAGCCTGCCTAGTGTCCTGGATTACGATCATCTGGCTCACATCGGGGGGCATAAGGTACTGTAACCCTACGTTTTGCAGGGAACTTGAACTCACCCTACCTGAAGCACACAGACCCATACGTTATGTCGCAGAGGATATTTGATAGCTTGACTGAACTGGCTCCCTACTTACTTATTGCAAGCACCTGCGATATTGTTTCCGTGCCCCCTATATTCCTCCCCCCCCTCCGGCCTACACACTCTCTCTGTGAGTGGACATGATTTTCAGCCCCACACTCTAATTTCTTGCGGCAAGTTCATGCCCATCATGACACCTGGCACAAGGACTCAAAACTCTGCATCCTGCATCATCCTCCGTATATGTGATCCTGGAGGTCCCAGACCGGGAGTCTCACTCCTACTGCTACTGCTCGTTTTGCAGCGAATAATCACCCCACTAGTTGCGGGAATCCCCGTGGATCCGTCTTTCTATATTTTAAATGTAACTTTGCCATAAGGCACAAGCATGGTCTCCCTGGCCTGTCCGGTCTCAGCAAACTGCACTTGAATTATACTTGGTGCATTGCCTAACCGGACATGCTAGTGTATTGGTTTGGTTTTCTTTAACGTTATATTGTTGGTTTAATGTCCCTGCATGCTCACCCCGTGCTTTGGGGGCGTTACCACGGGCCCTCCCGATTTTGGGATGGCCTGTTGTGACGTGGCAGAGACTCCGGGAGTTGGGTGTATAAACATTTCTTGTTTGCCATCATGATCAAACTAAAATTTATCACATGGAATGTACGTGGCCTTAGAGCAAAATCCAAATGGAATGCAGTCTTATCATACCTTAAAGCACAAAGGGCGGATCTCATAGTGCTAGTGGAGACACATCTTACGGGCCAACTCCAAATGGCGCTTAAAAAACCCTGGCTTGGTTGGTTATACCAAGCCCCCCATTCTGCACACTCTAGGGGTGTTGCAGTACTGGTGGCCAAAACGGTGGGCTTTGTATTGTTAACGCTCAGGTCTGACCCTCAGGGTAGATTTCTATTTTTACATGCTAAACTAAATGGCCTAGAACTATTGATCTTGGCAATTTATATACCCCCCACCCTTCCAATTTAATGTCATCACTGAAGGTATAGCTTTTAGGTCCCAATTCCCTACTGTTCCTGTGATTTGGCTAGGAGACTTCAACAATGTTGTGCATGGTAATTTGGATAGACTCTCACTAACATCTCACGACCATCCCCCCCGCTCATACACTAGATTTAGTAGACTTATTGCTGACCTCACCCTAGTAGACACCTGGAGACACCGATACACCCAAGACAGGGCATTTTCATGCTTCTCAACCACACACAATTCCATGTCACGAATAGACCTTATCCTAATATTTCATACCCATCTTCCCTTATTAGGAGAGGATGTTGTTCCAGAACTGTGAAGGCTTCTTTAGATGTTGTTTGGCAAACTCTAATCAGGCCTTCCTGTTTTTGAGGCTCACCAATGGTTTACATCTTGTGGTGAACCCTCTGTATTCACTCTGGTGAAGTCTTCTCTTGATTGTTGACTTTGACACACATACACCTACCTCCTGGAGAGTGTTCTTGATCCGCCCACGTGTCTGGATCGTGACGTCACCCGCGCTCCGCTCGTCCATCCGATGTGGATCATCCTTTCACACATGCTGTTGTCCTTTGCACTGGGGTACAGTGCGATGTTTGTAAGTGATTTTACTTATTTAGAATAAACAATTTTTAGCGATTTACAGAGAGCACTAGATCTCCTTTATATATTTTCACATGTCATGACTGCAAGAGTATCTGTTGCTGAAGTTTGACCGGGATCTGCATACACCATCCCCTGCCTTTATCCCTGTGAGGGAACTGCTGATTTGACCTGACTGATACACTCAGGGGTCCATCTGTAGAGGTGAGCGGCTGGTGCTATCGAAGGTGGAGGTCCATTTCACTACAGTCACCCAACAAGCTATTGCATGTCATGATTATCACTGGAGGAATTGCTGGATTTTAATTAGATCTAATCTTTATATGGACAATTATTGATTGTTGTATTTAGGATTTCGTATGCGCTGTACTGCCTTTTTTATTAATGATAATGAGGGAATAACACACACCTGGCTATGGAACAGCTGAGCAGCCAATTGTCCCATTACTTTTGGTCCCTTAAAAATTGGGAGGCACATATACAAACCGTTGTAATTCCTACACCGTTCACCTGATTTGGATGTAAATAACCTTAAATTAAAGTGTATAGAGCCAAAAAATTTAGAATTGTGTCGATCTCCCAATATTTATGGACCTGACTGTATGCGGATGACATGTTATTATACTTAGAGGATGCAGGCCCGTCCTTAAAATTCACCCTTGAAGTCATCCAACACTTTGGTAGATATTCTGGCCTGAAGATAAACTGGGATAAATCCCAGATCCTCCCTATTGACGTAAGTGTCCCTACAGAACTTCAGTCCTCTTCCCCACTCCTTAGAGTTAGCTCTATGACATACCTTGGGATCGTGACCATTCGCTTGCCAGAAGACTTCATTAAGCTAAATATAGAACCCCTAATAGGGAATCTAAAATCCAAAACACAGACGTGGGCCAAACTACCCCTCGGGGTGATGGGCCGGGTGAACCTGGTTAAAATGGTTCTCCTCCCCAAGTTTTTGTACGTCTTCTGGCATGCTCCAGTTTATTTGCCCCTTAAGGTCTTCAAAGCTATTGAAGCTATCCTCAATTCTTTTGTCTGGGGGACGAGTCAGTATAAGTTGTCCTGGCAAATACTGAAAAACCCTACTGACCTGGGGGGAGTGGCATTTCCCAACTTTAATCTTTACTACCTGGTGGCGCAGCTGTCCCATTTTTTCCATATTGATAAACATGACAAAGACCGCTACCTGTCCCTGATATGCTCTTCTCATAGCTGCAAGATCACTCACCTGTTCCAGATTCTGTTCAGGGGCACTACAGGTACATATGGGGTAGGTGGCTGTAAGAGTCTACTGTATCATCATTGTAAGATATGGGAAATAACAGGGCGCAGACTGCAGATACCACCTACACACTTCCACACACCCCTATGGGATAATCCTGGTCTAAAAGAATTGCTAACTATAACGGACCGCACTCTGTGGCTTAAACAAGGGGTAAGATACCTGTCAGATGTTTACTGTGACACCAATTTCAAATTGTTTCAACAACTTAGGGTGGAGTTTGTCCTCCCTAACTCAATGCATTTTCGTTACCTCCAGCTCCGGCATGCCCTTCAGGCCCAGTTTGGTGACTCTCCCCCCAATGTAGAACGCCTAGACATCTCATATTATAATGGGACTAGATTCTTGCAAACTTATTTCTGGATTCTACAACTTACTACTTCTCCCTACGGCAACCACCCTTGCATACAAACTGAAAGACCGCTGGTCCGGGGATGTGGGGGGGCTGGAGGATGATGAATGGGAAGATGCGTTAGATACCTGCAAAAAGGTTTCTACGAGACTGTCGGACCATCTCATGTAACTCTATATCATGCATAGATCATATCTAACCCCTCTCCGATTGGCCAAATACAAACCTGACCGAAACCCATTGCGCCCCCGATGCGATAGTCCGTCCAGTACCTTCTTCCATCTTCTCTGGTCTTGCCCAGTAATACAAGACTATTGGTCCCATATAGTGAAATTTATCCATGATGAGATGGGATCCCCTCTACAGTTGTGTCCTTAACAGTGTCTACTGGGGGTATTCCGATCCAGACTCGGATAAATTTCATAAAATATTTCTTCAGGAGACACTGTTCATTGCTAGACTGCTCATAGTGAGAAAGTGGCTCCGGGTTATACCACCGACATTCCAGGAGTGGATCTCGGCTGTAAATAATGTTTTACCATATAAGAAAGAGATTTACGCCCACAGGGGTTGCCCTGCCAAATATGGCAAAATTTGGGACACTTGGCTAGGAAACGCAGCCACATGTAATGGGTTACCTGATTAATCTCTGTATATTATGCTTCTCCCTTTATGTAAACCTGATGTCTGGGCCTCTGATATCTCCTATATCACAACTAATCAAGTTCACGCTGTATAATAATATATATGTATGGATTGTAATACCGTATTTATCGGCGTATAACATGCGCCGGCGTATAACACGCACCCCAAGTTTAGGAGGGCATTTTAAGGAAAAAAACTTTTAGGAGGGAAGTTTAAGTAAAAAAAACTTACATTTAAATGCCCATCAATGTTCATCTGTAGCCCTGTCCATCATTGCAGAATGATCAGTGTCCATTTGCAGCTTGCCCAGTGCTATTTTCAGCCTTGGCCATTGTCATAAGCAGCCTTGCCCTTAGTCATATGCAGCCTTGCCCAGTGCAGCCTTGCCCAATGCAGCCTTGCCCAGTGCAGCCTTGCCCAGTGCAGCCTTGCGCCGTTCGCGCCATTTAAATCTGCCGCCGATAGACAGAGCCTGTGTACTCGGCTCGTCACGCTGCCCCGCCTCCCTGCTGAAGATGAGAAGCGAACGCTTCCGAAAAAGACCGAGCCGAGTATACTGTGTACTCGGCTCAGCTCCGCTCGCAGTCCCGCCCAGTCCTGCCATTGGACGGAGTGTTATGTCCATCAAAGGAGCTGGGCGGACTGCGAGCCGAGCCGAGTACACAGTATACTCGGCTCGGTCTTTCTCGGAAGCGCTCGCTTCTCATCCTCAGCAGGGAGGCGGGGCGGCGGGACGGCGTGACTACGAGTGGAGCCGAGCAATCGGCTCGGTCTTTTTCGGCAGCGCTCGTTTTTTTCTGTCGGCGCTCGGTTTTTTCGCGGCGCTCGCGGCTTTTTTGGCACACAGAGAGTGGGGATCGGCGTATAACACGCACCCACGATTTTCCCCTGATTTTAAGGGGAAAAAAGTGCGTGTTATACGCCGATAAATACGGTACTTGTCCAGTGCACGGACTTTCTTGTGGTTGCTGACCTTGTCACAACAGTATTGTCAGTGTATAAGATCTGTATGTCTTTATTCTTCAAATAAAACACCACGTTATTTGTAAAAAAAAAGAAAATAAAAGAAATGTAATTTTGCTGTGGTACTGTTCTAAACATGGGAAAACTGTGCCACTTTACAGGCATACTATAAACACTCCCCTGGCACGATATTTAAAGGAATATTTCAGTTTTATTGTTTCACTTTAAGCATTACTAAAATCACTGCTCCCGAAAAAACATCAGTTTTTAAAACTTTTTTTTTGCATTGATACATGGCCCCTGGGGCAGGACCCAGGTCCTCCTAACTTTTTATGACAAAAACTTGCATATAAGCCTTTAAAATGAGCCCTTTTGATTTTTCATGTTAGTGTCCCATAGACTTTAATGGTGTTCAAGCGGCTTTCGAATTTGCCCCGAACACCGCATATTGTTCGGTGTTCACCGAACATCCGAACAACCAAAGTTTGGCCCGAACCGTTTGCCCATCCCTACTAAGGAGCAACAATCTGAAAAAAGAAGAGAAGCTGCACTAAAGAAGAAGAGGTAAAACACATAACTGTTCCAAATGGGTTTCCCCTCATTTTGATATTTTCTCTCATTTCCCTATAGTGATTTTGACACAGGAAGGGAATTCACCCCTGTGAGATACAGCAAAACAACAACAAAAAACAGATAGTGTCCCTAAATCCTTCCAGAATCTATGCAAACAATTTCAAAATATTGGCTTTGATGTGTTTCGACACGGAATCTTTTCCCCAACACTTAAACCATAAAAAACGTATATAACCCTTTAAGGATAAGTTCACCTTTTTTTTTTTTTAATTCTTTTTATTTCAGTTTTTAAATTTTAAGAGACAAAACAGAGCCTATTGGGCATACCCAGGTTTGGCACACATACATTTCAATAAAAACAAACAAAACCAAACATCATAAAAGTATCCGAAGTGCCAAAATTAACAACTTGCTCCATTAGCTTCAGGTGATATTTGTATGTTGTAGGATATCAACTACTAAAGTTAGTACTGAGCCTTGCTCTGGTAAGCTGAAAGTCACAGTTCTCTGGAGTGCGAAATGATTATGGTTCCAGACCATACTTGTATATTCTTTCAGCGCCTTGCAAGGTAATTTACTAACTGAGAGGTTCAGGGTCAATATTAGTGGAAGAATCCTGGACCCAAATGTCCCAAACTTTGTGGAATTTCTTGGGTCACCCTCTTGTTAAACAGGTGGCTTTGTATAATGGCAGACTAGCATTAATTAATTTTTTCCACAAGGGTAGAGTTTGTGTCGATAGAGATTTCCACTGGAGCAGAATAGTTTCTTTTGCATAGAACAATAACAATCCTATCAGAGTCCTGAAAGCCCTAAGATAGGCCAGAGTTTGTACCAGACCCAGCAAACATACCACCACAGTCCGGGGTACCCGGATAGTGGTCACTGAGTATATTACTGAAGCTACAGCTTCACAATATATTTGAATATGGGAGCATTGCCAAAAGATGTGAATGAGCACCGCCAGCACTCCGCGGGAGCGGATGGGTATATTCTGCGTAGATGTACAAGCGTGAGGTAAATTTTAGGTAGGGTTTTGTATGGAGTCAACCTGTCCCTTGCAGTAACTAGCTGCAGAAAGGAACACTCCCACATTTCCTATCAATCTTCATTGTCTAAGTTAGGGACGTTTAGTGCCCATTTAGATTTAAGAATCTCCAGCGGGGATATAGATATTGGAAAGTGCTTTGGTGAGGGTGTCATCTCTAGGTACCTCTTCGAGAGTAGAGGTATAGAAGGCTACTGATTGCTGCTCTAATTGTGTTTGAAAGCATGCCTCAATTGGAGATATCTAAAAAGGTATACATTAGGAAGGTCAAACCATGTTTTTAGAATATCAAAAGTCTTCAATTCTCCACCTACACATATCTGTTCCAGATATTTAATGCCCTTTACCAGATCTGAGGGTCAGGTATAGAGATAAATTCTGCCAATGATGAGTTAAGCCATAAAGTGGTATGTTGGGAAATGTGACCGGGGGGGGGGGTAAGACGTAGGGCTTGGGCCATTGAGCAGGCTTTTAAGAAAGCTTTCATTGCGGCAGTCAGGGGCAGGGAGGTGGCTGCACCTCTATATATGAGGTTTTTAACCACTTACAGACCACCCGCTGTCGTTATATGTTGGCTGTTTGAAGAGGGACATCGTTGTTATAGCAGCAGCTAGCTGTCATAACCCCGGTATCCTCTTCTTCAGCGGGTGTTCTGCTTTCAGATAAAAGTGGTCTCTGTGGTGGTTTCAGTGCGAGATCACTTTTATCGGTGGCGGAAGAGGGGGCCCTCCCTCCTGCCGCATCCTGGTGCAATCCGCCACTTAACGGAGCTGCTGGCAGAGGCAATCGCATCTGCTCCTGTCTGTGGTATGGAGCTGAGTGAGAGGAAGATGGCCCCCACCCGTTTCCATACCATTGCAGGGCGGAAGCAATGTCAAAACGTCACTTCTGCCCATAGCTCTTAAAGAGACATTTTTGAAAAAAAATTTTTTTCAAACAACGCTTTTTTTTCTTTATTGCATTGTAGTGTAAATATGAGATCTGAGGTCTTTTTGACCTCAGACCTCATATTTAAGAGGTCCTGTCATGCTTTTTTACTATTAGGGATGTTTACATTCCTTGTAATAGGAATAAAAGTGACACAATTTTTTTTTAAAAAGAACAGTGTAAAAGAATAAAAATAAAAAGGTAAAGTAAATAAGAAAAACATTTTTAAACACGTCCTGCCGAGCTCGGGTGCAGAAGCGAACGCATACGTGAGTAGCGGCCACATATGAAAACGGTTCAAACCACACATATGAGATATTGCTGCGATCGGTAGAGCGAGAGCAATAATTCTAGCCCTAGACCTCCTCTGTAACCTAAAACATGAAACCTGTAGAATTTTTTAAACGTCGCATATGGAGATTTTTAAGGGTAAAAGTTTTTCGCCATTCCACAAGCGGGTGCAACTTTGAAGCGTGATATGTTGGGTATCAATTTACTCGGCATAACATCATCTTTCACAATATAAAAAATGGGCTAACTTTACTGTGGTCTTATTTTTAATTTCAAAAAAGTGTTTTTTTTTTCAAAAAAGTGCGCTTGTAAGACCTCTGCGCAAATACAGTGTGACAAAAAGTATTGCAACGACCGCTATTTTATTCTCTAGGGTGTTGGGAAAAAAAATATATAATGTTTGGGGGTTCTAATTAATTTTCTAGCAAAAAAAAAAAAGATTTAACAACAAGTACACAACAAATCTGAAAAATGGGCCCGGTCTTAAAGTGATTAATTAATAAATATGTTATGCTGGCCTACTATGCGCAATGGTTTTGCACAGAGCAGCCCAATCCTCTTCTTTTTGGGTCCGTCACCAGCGGTCCTGCCTCCTCCCTGCTGCTGAGCACCCCCAATAGTAAGCCTTTTGCTATGGGGGCACTTAAAGAGGACATTATCCATTCACGGACAGAGCATAGCTCGAGCTCGCCACTCGCTCTCTCCTCATTAGCTCACTGGCTGTGATTGCCAGCAGCAGGAGCCAATGGGTCCCACTGTTGCATGAGACATTGAGGAGAGAGAGAGAGACCTAGGAAAGCTGCTGCTCCTATGCACATCACTGAATCGTAAAGGGGCTCAAGTTAGTATAAGGGGGTTTTGGAGGGGAAATGCACCATAAGGTTTTTTATCTTAAAACGGTAGTAAACTGCAGGTGATCACAAAAAAAAAAATCCTAACAGGGCAATGTCATAATGTGCTAGTATGCATCTCATACTAGCACATTATGATAGATTTACCTTAGAACGAAGCCCACCAATGCTGCAGTGTCACAGCTGAGATGGCTGACATCTTCACCCGGTCTTCCTTTCTGGTTCGTGGGCTACGGCTACATGAGTGGCCGGGGATGCGATGACGTCAGCCCCTGACTGTTTTAATGAAGTTCTTATTTATTGTAAACTCAGACAAAGCAATGAAAGCTAACTTTATAGGTACAAGGAAGCCCAGGTTTTGTTCAAGCACGCCCCTTAAGCCCCTCCCAGGGTTAATAGTTTGGTCACGCCCACATTTTGCCATGGCACACTTTGCGTGCCACTGGTCACTTGCTCCCTCAAGTGTCCCTCATTATGAGGTTTAAAAGTTGGAAGGTATGGTGATTGTTGTGTTTCATATTGATGTACGGTATTTTCTTCCCCTGTAGGTGGTATTTAAGTGTCATTAAACCCAGACTAATAAAAACTCTTATGTAGTCATGTCCCGGCAGTTTTTTGCAATCTCCTCCCCCTCCCCCGCCCCCCGCTGCAGGCAATTAGGGACCTGGAGGAAAGGCAGCTGTGCTGTGGGCTGTCTTCCCCCCTGACAACACTGCTGATACTCTCAGAGTAGCTGTGCTGCGGGCTTCTCCTAATTAATGAGCTTTTGCAGGTGATGCCTGTCTTCTTCCACATAGGAGACTTCTGGCACCTAAAGTAGTACCTAAAGTAATCAGATTTTTAAGCTTTTTTAAATTGCGGGTTCCTTATAAGTTGGCCTGACATGAGTGCATATGGACGGGTTGGCGCTGATCTCTTGGGCTCTTTGGAATGAGTGTATCTATAGCCAAAGCTCTTGTTTTTAATTTTGGATGGACTGGTGAGAGGTTTATAATCCCCATCAGGTTTTGTTGCCACCTGTGACTGTGTTAGGCCCCTTTCACACTGGGGCGGTAGGGGGCGTCGGCGGTAAAACAGCGCTATTTTTAGCGCTGTTTTACCGCGGTATTCGGCCGCTAGCGGTACGGTTTTAACCCCCCGCTGGCAGCCGAAAAAGGGTTAAAACCACTCGTATAGCGCGGCTATAGCCGCGGTATTGCCGCGGTATAGCCGCGCTGTCCCATTGATTTCAATGGGCAGGAGCGGTTTAGGAGCTGTGAATACACCGCTCCTTCACCGCTCCAAAGATGCGGCTGACAGGAGATTTTTTCTTCTCCTGCCAGCGCACCGCTTCAGTGTGAAAGCCCTCGTGCTTTCACACTGAACAAACAGCAGAGGCTGTTTCGGGGCGGTTTGCAGGCAGTATTTTTAGCGCAATAATGCCTGCAAACCTCCCCAGTGTGAAAGGCGCCTTAGGGAAATTTACTCTATTTTTGTCAGTGACCAATGTCACCAGGACTGAAAGCATGGGAAAATCCAAACTTTTTAAATGTCATCAGAACATAGAGAGAACATTTTCCAATGGGAACACTTCTGGTGATAAATATGTAACAGGGTATTTCCACCACTTTGAAAAGATTTAGGCTGGGTTCACACTATTGTGAATTGGATGTGGTTTTCCCCGCATCCAATTCGCATAGCAAGTGATTGTGAGCGGTTCTCTATAGAGCCAGTTCACACATCTCCGCAGTGGCTCTGGTGCGAATTGCACAGGAGTCCTGTGTGGCTTTTGGTCCACTTCAGGTCAGAATTCAGCCCAAAAAACAGTGAATGGAGACGCACCGGACCCCTGCTGTGAGCCGCTGCGTTCTCCAATGTGAACCCAGCCTTACTCTCAATTCCTACTGGATGGGGCACAGATGGCAAAAGATGACAGGTTTAATGTAAGTGATATATATAAAAATGGACAAGAGGTCCGCAAGAATTTGTCAATGAAGGATAACTGGTATTACAAAAATACAAAGAGCTATATTGAAAAAAACACAATTTCTTATAAATACAAAAAATAAACCTCCACCATATATTCAAGTAAAATATGACAATGTTGTCAAAGGACACAGGTAACTACCACAGACACTCATCCATCCACATGCACACTGATATATAATAGAATATGTATGACCAAAAGCTCACTGTGAGGAAGGTAGTCACAGACCCAGGGAAGCAGGGATTGCTCAGTAAAGGGATCACCTCACAGTGGGCTTTTGGTGCAGAGGTGAGCTGTGGATGGGGGGGTACAGAGGTAAGCTGTGGATGAGGGGGTACAGAGGTGAGCTGTGGACGGGGGTGCAGAGGTGAGCTGTGGACAGGGGGTGCAGAGGTGAGCTGTGAATGAGGGGGTACAGATGTAAGCTGTGGAGGAGGGGGAACAGAGGTAAGCTGTGGACGAGGGGGAACAGAGGTAAGATGTGGACAAGGAGGAACAGAGGTAAGCTGTGGACAAGGGGAAACAGAGGTAAGCTGTGGATGAGGGTGGTACAGAGGTGAACCAGGGAATGGGGGTACAGAAGTGAGCTGTGGATGGGGGGTACAGAGGTGAGCTGTGGACAGGAAGGTACAGAGGTGAGCTGTGGACGGGGGTGCAGAGGTGAGCTGTGGACGGGGTGGTACAGTGGTGAGCTGTGGATGGGGTGGTACAGAGGTGAGCTATGGAAGGGGAGGTACAGAGGTAAGCTGTGGACGAGGGGGAACAGAGGTGAGCTGTGGATGAGGGAGGTACAGAGGTGAACCAGGGAACGGGGGGTAGAGAAGTGAGCTGTGGATGGGGTGGGTACAGAGGTGAGCTGTGGACAGGAAGGTACAGAGGTGAGCTGTGAACAGGGGTACAGAGGTGAGCTGTGGACGGGGTGGTACAGTGGTGAGCTGTGGATGGGGTGGTACAGAGGTGATCTGTGGACGGGGGTACAGAGGTGAGCTGTGGATGAGGGAGGTAAAGAGGTGACCCAGGGAATGGGGGGGTACAGAAGTGAGCTGTGGATGGGGGGTACAGAGGTGAGCTGTGAATGGGGGAGTTCAGAGGAGAGATGTGGATGGGGTACAGAGGTGAGCTGTGGATGGGAGCGGTACAGATGTGAGCTGTGGATGTGGGGGTATAGAGGTGAGCTGTGGATGGGAGGGGTACAGAGGTGAACTGTGGATTTTGGGGTACAGAGGTGAGCTATGGAAGGGGAGGTACTAAGGTGAGCTGTGAATGAGGGGGTTCAGATGTGAGCTGTGAACGAGGGGGAACAGAGGTAAGCTGTGGACGAGGGGGAACAGAGGTGAGCTGTGGATGAGGGGGGTACAGAGGTGAACCAGGGAATGGGGGGGTACAGAAGTGAGCTGTGGATGGGGGGTACAGAGATGAGCTGTGGATGGGGGGGTACAGAGGTGAGCTGTGGACAGGAAGGTACAGAGGTGAGCTGTGGATGGGGGTACAGAGGTAAGCTGTGGATGGGGTGGTACAGTGGTGAGCTGTGTATGGGGTGGTACAGAGGTGAGCTGTGGACGGGGGTACAGAGGGGAGCTGTGGATGGTGTGGTACAGAGGAGAGCTGTGGACGTGGTGGTACGGAGGTGAACTGTGGATGGAGGGGTACAGAGGAGAGCTATGGAGGGGGTGCAGAGACAAGTAAAGAGGTGTGCAAAGGTGAACAATGGATGATTACTTTGGGAGGGGATATGTAAATATTGTCTCTTGTGCTGATTTTTCTGTATAGGAAAAACAAGGAATTGTGGCACACCAGACGCATATACAGATGATATAGGAGAACTGGAGAAAGTGCAGAGAAGGGCAACCAAACTGATAAGAGGCATGGAGGAGCTCAGCTATGAGAAACGATTAGGTGAACTGAATTTATTCTCTCTTGAGAAGAGGCGAGGGGGGATATGATCAACATGTATAAATACATCCTGTATGTGGTCCATACTGTATAGTGAAATCTGTGTTGTTATTTATTTTAAGATCATTGCAAAGGACACTGGGGCACTCTTTGCAGCTACAGGAAAAGATGTTCAATCTACATATGGAAAGGCTTTTTACAGTAAGAGCTGTGAAAATGTGAAACACACATCCTCAGGAATTAGTTCTTGCCAGCTCAGTTGATTGTTGAGCTGGATTGGATACCTTAATGCACAGGATATAACTTGATATTAACCAGTTGCCGACCGCCTAACACAGATATACTGCGGCAGAATGGCACGGGCAGGCAAATCCCAGCAAATGAAAATGCTTCCTCTCCCTCTGTAATGTAAACAGAGGGAGAGGAAGTGATGTCATCCCTCCTCAAGCCGGTCTTTTCGATCCGGCTCCGAGGAGAGAAGACATCAAGTAAGTCTGCACAACACTACACTAACAGTAGAACACACCAGGCACACTTGTCACCCCCCGATCACCCCCCTGTACCCCCTGTCACACTGACACCAATAAAAAGAAAAAGGGGGCGCACCGACCTAGTGCATTACCACAAATATCGTTTATTAAAAAGATAAAACAACAAATGGATACTCACAAACGAGCGTGTACGTTAAACATGAACAATAGCTGCAGGTACGCAGTAGCGGACATCAAAGCGTAATCAGGACCGGACATCCGATTGATGAGGCGATGGCTGACGCGTTTCTGGGGAGAACCCCTTTCCTCAGAGCCTAAGCGGGTGGTAACCTCGTTTGTGAGTATGCATTTGTTGTTTTATCTTTTTAATAAACGCTATTTGTGGTAATGCACTAGGTCGGTGCGCCCCCTTTTTCTTTTTCTTTTTCTGTAGCCCATGAATACCCAATGTTCTGAAGAGGGCTGCAAGACGGCAGACACCACTGAAGCATTTTGGCCTTATCATCATTAAGGGTTTAGCCACTCGAGCGCAGGAGAGAGATTTTTTGTCTCTTTTTTTTACACTGACACCAATAGCAGTTTTTTTTTTTTGCATTGGTGTCAGTTTGTGACAGTTATAAGTGTTAGGGCAGTTAGGTTAGCCCCCTTTAGGTCTGGGGTACCCCCCTTTAGGTCCAGGGTACCCCCCTAACCCCCCCTAATAAAGGTTAACCCCGTGATCACCCCCCGTTGCCAGTGTCGCTAAGCGATCGTTTTTCTGATCACTGTATTAGTGACACAGGTGATGCTAGTTAGGGAGGTAAGTATATAGGTTCGCTGTCAGTGGTGTTTTATAGCGACAGGGACCCCCATATATTACCTACTAAAGGTTTTAACCCCTTGATTGCCCCCTAGTTAACCCTTTCACCAGCGATCACCGTATAAGTGTTACGGTTGAGGTTGGTTAATTAGTTTGTTTTTTATAGTTTATTATAGTTTTAGGGCACCCGCCGTTTATTACCTTATAAAGGTTTAACCCTCTAATTGCCCGGCGGTGATATAAGTTACGTTTTTAGGATCAGATAAGGTCTGCGTCGCCCCAGGCAGCGTCAGGTTAGCGCCAATACCGCTAAAACCCACGCACGCAGCATACACCTCCCTTAGTGCTATAGTATCTGAACGGATCGATATCTGATCCGATCAGATCTATACTCCCCAGCAGTTTAGGGTTCCCAAAAACGCAGTGTTAGCGGGATCAGCCCAGATACCTGTTAGCACCTGCGTTTTGCTCCTCGGCCCAGCCCAGCCCAGTCCACCCAAGTGCAGTATCGATCGATAACTGTCACTTACAAAACACTAAGCACACATAACTGCAGCGTTTGCAGATTCAGGCCTGGTAGCGTTTTGAATCAGTCGCTAACAGCTTTTTTGCCTGTGAGTCTCACTAGTGTACCCCTAAATTTAGAGCCCAAAATGGCAAATCGAAGGTACACTAGTGAAGAGGCCTACACGTTTCTGAGCATGACAGATAGTGAAGAGGAAGTCACTCATCTGTCAGATTCAGGCTCAGAATACGATCCTGTAGAGGACAGCGGCTCCATGACAGATAGCTCTGACGACGGAGTTGTGGTCCCTGCCAAGGTCGGGCATTCCAGACCCTAAACTTGTTCTGTCCTTGAAGTGCAAGAACCGCAGGGCTCTCGTATGGAGCAGAGAAGTACTAGTGCCGCTATTCCTTCTAGTGAACTGGCAAGCACCAGCGGCCTAGTACACCCTGGTCGTACATCCAGCACTGCAGTAACACTTGGTGATGTGGCGAGTCCCATAAGTGCAGTTCAAGCTGGCGAGGTGGCAAGCACAAGTAGTGTCCCGCTGCCACCAAGAAGACGAACACAGGCCTGTCGTGCCCATAGTGCCCTTCCTGCTGCATTCGCCAATTCGAATTAGGTACCCACCACTTCTGCAGCACCCGTACTTCCCCCATTCACTGGCCAACCTGGAATTCAGGTGGAAACAGTTGATTTTACGCCACTAGATTTTTATTCGCTGTTTTTCACCGAAGATCTCTATAGATCTATTGTGGACCAAAGCAATTTGTACGCTGGTCAACACATCGCCACTAATCCCCAGTCCTCCCTTGCCAGAGATTGGAAACCAATTACGGTTTCCGAATTTAAGACCTTTCTGGGCCTTTCCCTCAACATGGGCATAACTAAAAAGAGTAAGTTGCGGTCATATTGGTCCACTGACTCCATTCACCATATGCCTCCATGGCCAAGGCACGATACGAGCAGATTTTGCGGTTCATGCACTTCAACGACAATGAACTCCGTCGTCCTCGTGGAGACCCTGAATATGATCGGCTCTACAAAATTCGACCCCTCGTAAACCACTTCAACCAACGTTTTGCAGACTTGTTTACCCCCCATCAATTTGTCTGCGTTGATGAGTCCCTGATTAAATTTTCTGGACGCTTGTCATTCAAACAGTACCTTCCCAGCAAGCGTGCCAGATACGGGGTCAAGATGTATAAGCTCTGTGACAGGGCCACAGGCTATACATGTAGTTTTATGGTTTACGAGGGCAAAGATAGTCACGTAGAGCCGACAAACTGCCCTGACTACATAGGAAGCGCTGGCAAGATAGTGTGGGACTTGGTGTCACCCTTATTCGGAAAGGGGTACCACTTGTATGTGGACAATTATTACACGAGCGTGCCACTTTTTAGCCACCTTTTTGATCATCAGATTGGAGCATGTGGCACTGTAGGACCTAATCGCTGGGGCTTTCCCCAGCGGCTTGTAGATTCCCGTCTTAGGCTGGGGGAGAGAGCCTGCTTGCAGAGTAATAACTTGCTCGCTATGAAGTGGAGGGACAATAAGAATGTTTTCGTTCTTACCTCCCTTCATGCAGACACGACGGTCCAAATTCCTACGGCGACTGGTGTTGTGGAGAAACCCCTCTGTGTCCACGAATATAACCTTAATATGGGAGGGGTGGACCTCAACGACCAGTTGTTGGCGCCGTACCTAGTTGCCCGTAAGGCCAGACGCTGGTACAAAAAAGTGTCTGTTTATTTATTTCAATTGGCTTTGCTGAAAGCTCATGTGCTATACAGAGCTTCAGGACGGACTGGATCCTTCCTTAAATTCCAGGAAGAGATCGTCAGAGCCCTTCTGTTTCCAGACGGTACTTCACCTCACCTTCCCCAACCAAATGCAGTAAGCCGGCTGCATGAGAGGCATTTTCAATATATTCTCCCGAGTACCTCTACCCAACGAGCCCCCCAAAAAAGATGTCGTGTCTGTAGCAAGCGCGGATTTAGGCGTGACACCCAGTATTATTGTCCCTTCTGTCCTGACAATCCTAGTCTTTGCATGGGTGAATGTTTTGAACGCTACCATACACTAGTTGAGTATTAGCGTAGGGTACAGCACTGCACAGACTAGGACACACTTCCACAGGGTCTCCCAAGATGCCATCGCATTTTGAGAGACCCAAACCTGGTACCAGTTAAAAAAGTTAAAGTTACAAAAAAAAAGTGTAAAAAAAAAAAAAAAAAAAAAAAACCACAAAAAAATATAAAATAAAAAAAACAAAAATAGTTGTCGTTTTATTGTTCTCTCTCTATTCTCTCTCTATTGTTCAGCATTCTATACTGCAATGTTTTATTATGTTTTTATCATGTTTGCTTTATAGGTATGCAATTTTTTTATACTTTGTTTTTTATTGTTAACCACTTTTTTGTTTTCAGGTATGCCATTCAGCTGCAGAGCGGATTTATTTATCTTGACAGCAACAGCGTTTGCTCCCACGATACATAAAGCCATGACTCCAGCGCTGTCGGAGGTGATTTCACCACCACAGTTACATACTTCAGCATATATGCCGAAGCGTGGGGGCAGCAGTGGGTGGAGGAGCGATTTGCTCCTGCCTTTTGCGGGAGGATGCCCCCATGCTTCGGCATATATATATTTTAGCTAGGCACAGGTTGCGTTAAATGTTTTATTTTTTACTATGTTTTTTTTTTTTTTATTTGCTTTGCAGGTATGGTAAGTATTACTGTTATACTGTAATGTTACTTTGTTTTTTTGTTAACCGTCATTTGCTTAGCAGGTACGCCATTCAGTTGCAGCTCGGATTTATTTATCTTGACAGCAACAGCATTTGCTCCCACAATACATAAAGTCGTGACTCCAGCGCTGTCGGAGGTGATTTCACCACCACAGTTACATACTTCAGCATATATGCCGAAGCGTGGGGGCAGCAGTGGGTGGAGGAGCGATTTGCTCCTGCCTTTTGCGGGAGGATGCCCCCATGCTTCAGCATATATATATTTTAGGTAGGCACAGGTTGCGTTAAATGTTTTATTTTTTACTATTTTTTTTTTGTATTTGCTTTGCAGGTATGGTAAGTATTACTGTTATACTGTAATGTTACTTTGTTTTTGTTTTTTGTTTTTTTTTGTTTTTTTTTTCCATCATAGATTTTTATTGATTTTTGCGAAGAACATATATTAATACAATGTGCACATTGTATAGTAGATACATTACAATCGTTTAGATGTATACAAATAAACAGATTAGCTGGTTAGCGCTATAACATATAGCAAAGAACTGTCATATTACCAATTTCGATAGCGGGAGTTAATTGTTGCATGAGTAGCACTACCCCAGGTACCCTAATGGGACACTTTTTCACCTGGGGGGGTGGCACTCTATGTGGACAGTCTCTGACTTAAAGAGATCAGAAGTAAAATAGAGCCTATATTCAAAAGCAGTAGCAATATTCAAAAAAACTTATCAAGAAAGAATGTTAACAATATGTTGCTTGTCAAGAAAATAAGAAAGGGTTTCTAGATTGTCAGGTGTTCGGCTATGAAAGGAATGATGCAGCTCCAGACCACAACTCCCACGGCTTCCACTTATAATTCACAGTTGAGGCATGTACTAGAGGCCATCATCATTTCAAAACTGTAGTGGAGGTTCACCGTATCTAGAGTATGTTCAACGGAGGGGGTAGTATGCGTTTTCCATAGTCTTGCGATACATAATCTTGCAGCCAATAAAATATGGGTCACTATGTATCTGTATGGCGTTGGTACTGTTTCAATAGTGAGGTTCAGGACAGCTAAATCAGGTGTTGGGTGTAAATCTTGGTGTGTAACATCTGAGAGTATTTGGAAGATCGTGTTCCAGTAGTTACGCAGTCGTGGGCATGTCCAAAAGATGTGGAATAAGTCACCCCTGGTTGAACAACCGCGCCAGCATTGATCACTTGTAGAAGGATTAAATTTAGCAATTCTGGATGGGGTTAGGTACCATCTGAGATGCAGTTTTTGGGTGTTTTCCCAAAGCGTGGCGCATTTTGTGGATTTATAAATTGACTGGAGCGCTTTCTGCCATTGGTGTTCCGTGTAGGTCTGACCTAAGTCATGTTCCCAGTGGATATGGGGGGGTTTCTTGGTAAACTGCAGTTTGTGGTGTAAGATATTATAGAATAGGGATATTCCTTTGCGTTTGGGGATGGAGGACGTTAGATATTCCCATGCTTTAGGATGTATAGTGTACATCTGAAGGTGGGAGTCTCTAAGGCAGTGCGTGACTCGCAGGTAGGTGAAGAGTTCTGTTTGAAGTAAGTTATACTCTTGTTTCAGGAGGGTGAAAGATTTGGGTTTGTCGAGGAGTAGAATATTTTTGATGGTTCGGATGCCTTTCTTGGCCCATTGGTTTAAATTCAAGTCTGAAGAGAGATGGTGAAGAGATTCAATAGGGATAGGAATGGGAGGAGTGTCGCGTGTGTCGTTGCTGTTGTGTATTAGTTTTTTCCATGCTGAGATTGACGCCACCATGGTGGGAGGTGTTGCCGCCGATAGTTTTGGACCCCAGGGTGAGCTCATTAACCAAGATTGTAGGTTTGGACGAAGCAGGTGTGAATGCTCTATTGAGCTCCAAAGCTTGTTAGGATTTGTGCAGAACCACTCATTGAGCTGGTCCAGTATAGCTACTGTGTGATAGTCTTCGAAGTCTATTGTCCCTGAACCCCCCACGATCTGTGATTTCTAAGTGTCGAGTGCGCGCATCTAGGTTTGGTTTCATTCCATATGGTTTTGTTAAGCATGGATTGCAACGATTTAAAGTAATATTTAGGCAGGGGTATGGGGAGAGTTCTGAATAGGTATAGAATTTGGGGTAGGTGTAGCATTTTGAATGCTGCCAGTCTACCTGACCAAGAAAGGTTGTGTTTGGTTATGGCTTGTGTTTCTACCTTTAAATTGGTGAGGAGAGGTTTGAAATTGGCTGCAAATAGGTGTTTAACTGATTTTGTAAGGTGGATTCCTAAGTATGGGATGCTTTGGTCAGCCCAAGCAAAGGGGAATTGTGCTTGTAACAGGTTTCTAGAAGTAGCGTCCAGTTTAAGGTCTAATATATGGGACTTATTTACGTTAAGTTTGTAATACGATACACGTCCGAAACAGTCTAGTAATTTTTGGGCTTCAAGAAGGGAGGAATTTGGATTGGTGAGCACTAGTATGACATCATCAGCAAAGAGACTGATTTTATGTGATATTTTTCCTATCGTCAGTCCTGTGAGTAGGGGGTTTGAGCGAACGTGTTCCGCGAGTGGTTCTATAAGCATGTTGAAAATCAGCGGGGACAATGGACAGCCCTGGCGAGTGCCATTTGTGATGTAAAATGTTTGTGAAAGCATATCTGCAGAGTACACCTTCGCAGATGGGACAGTATATAGAGCCAAGATAGCGTTGTATATGAGGTCTTTGAATCCAAGTTTAGTTAGTACTGCTCTGAGGTAGGACCAGTGGACCCTATCGAACGCCTTCTCTGCGTCCAAAGAGAGGAGCAGAGAAGGCGTTCCGCTAGATTCGATATGGTGTATTATGTTTACCATCCTTTTTGTGGCATCAGGGGCTTGTCTGCCTCTAATGAACCCTGATTGGTCCGCGTGTATGAGATCAGGCATAACAATTATAAGGTGTCTGGCAATCGTTTTGGCATATATTTTTATGTCAAGATTCAATAGGGAGATAGGGCGGAAGTTTTGGGGGGAGGTAGGAGCTTTGAAGAGAAGAGAAGGCAGCAATGTTGAAGAATTCTGTCAGCTGGGGAAGGTGTCTAGAGAACCTTTTGTAGTATTCTCCCCATTGGCAAGGAAGATATCGTGTCGAGAATTTCCCTGTCCGAAAATGGTTCGTTGAGGGAGGTCAATTGAGAGTCTGTCAGCTTTGGTAATTTAATTTGTTGAAGAAAATTATTGATATCTTCATGAGATGGTTGGTAAGTAGTGTGGTCATGTTTGATGTTGTAAAGTTTGCTATAGTAGTCGCTGAAGGCGTTCGCTATGTCCTGGGGGTTAGTCAGAGTGTCTGTTGGGTGTGGGTAGGATAAAGTTGGAATTTTGGATTTGATCCTTTGTCCCTTGAGGCGTTGCGCTAGTCTTTTACCTGCTTTATTGGATGTGGAGTATGTGGTAGCTTTGAGCTTGCGCTGGATCAGTTCATAGGAATGGAGAAGAAGTGAGCGCAGGTCTCGTCTTAAGGTCAATAGTTGGGCTTGGGTGGTCGGGTCTGGGTTAGTCTTATGTTGGGATTCAAGAGTCACAATTTGGGAGGTAAGGATGTCTATTTGCTGCGTCCTCTTCTTTTTACACACGGAGCTCAATTTCATGATAATGCCTCTAATAACCGCTTTGTGCGCGTTCCACACCGTCACGGGATCCCCCACTGACCCTTTATTTAAATCAAAATAATTGCTTATATGTTTTTCTATATCTAGGGAGTAGGTGGGGTGTTGCAAGATATAATTGTTCGCTCGCCAGAGGAACGTATTCCGCTGGGGCGGCGTGTCATTAATGGAAATAGAGATTGGGGCGTGGTCTGACCACGTCACAGTGTGGATTACAGATGCGCTGATGTTTTGTAGTAACCATTTGTCTGTAAGGAACAAATCAATTCTGGAATAAGAATTGTGGCGGGGTGAGAAATAGGTAAAGTCTTTTTCGGACCCATGATGGCATCTCCACACGTCAAAAATTGCATGTGACGTGAGGAGCTGCCTCAGGAGTGACTCTCTTCTTTTCGCAAGAGAAGTAGAGTCCATGTGGATATCAGGAACCATATTGAAATCCCCGCAAATTATCAAATGACCCTTGCAGACTGCTCGAGCCTTAGTGAAGGCTTTCTTCAGGAAACTGATCTGACGAGTGTTGGGGGCGTAGATATTCATTAAGGTATAATTAACTTTGTTGAGGGTGAAGGATAGAATGAGATATCTACCGTTGGGGTCAGGGATTTGTTGTAGTAGTTGGAAGTCCAGCCCTTGTTTGATAGCTATTAGAACTCCTCTTTTCTTGGAACTATAGGTGGCATGGTATATTTGGGGGTACTGCCGGTTGTGACATAGGGCTGTTGCCGCGGGGAGCAGGTGAGTTTCCTGGACACAGAAGATGTCACAGTCCAATTTTACAGCAGTGTGCCAGAGGGAGTGGCGTTTTGCTGGGTGATTGAGGCCCTTGGCATTGAGGGACACAATGTTGCAGGGCATGTTCAGAGGTTAGTGGGTGAGGTGTTTTGAGTGTAGAAGTATCACTTACAGTTAGTTGCTTGTAGCGTGCGGGATGCTGGTGATGGTGTCGGTGATGAAGTTGCTGGACGATCGTTCACTTGCGTGTTGTTGGAGATCTGGATCGGAAGCCGCAGGAGGGAGCTGAAGGGAAGCAACAAGTTAAAAGGCTGGAATAGCCAACAGTAAGAACAAGAACTTATAGTAGATTTATCTTTCTACTGCAATCTCACTGTATAAGAAACGTGGCGGCGTAAATATCCGAGAGCTTATATGAAGCTATGCCGCAGGAGGGGGAAAACAGTTAGTGTTCAAAAAGAGAAAAACAGAACAACTAGGAGCATTGCTCAAGGCAGCGAGGGAGAAATGAGCTGTAGAGGTTGTGGCCCAACTTATTCAGGTATTCGTGTGGGTATGGTGGATCTTGGGATTCTGGTTGTTGCGCCTGTGGGAAGAATTTCGTTGTGGCAGAGGGGGGATCCCTTCTGTTGGGGGTTCTAGAATGATGCCCCATTCATGCAGAAGGCGCAGACCCTTCATTAGGTCATTGATAGCGTGGGTGGTGCCCTTTTTTCGTGATGAGGATGGTCTCCGGGTATCTCCATTTGTACAGGATTTTATGGTTGGAAAGGCCTTTTGTGATGGGGTTCAGCTTCCTCCTCATTTGTAGAGTGAACTTGGAAAGATCTGGAAAGATCTGTATTGCCTCATAGGGTCTGGGCAGGGGAGCTTTGGCTCTGGCTTCTGTCATAATTTTTTCTTTGATGTGGAATAAATGGATTTGCATGAGGACGTCTCTTGGTACTGATGCCGCTAGATGAGACGGTTTGGCAATACTATGAATTCTATCGATAACAATATCTCTGGGGGCCGCGTCGGGTAGAATAGTGTGTATGAGGTCTTTAACATATTTGGGGAGATCATTCGGGGGTATGGACTCAGGGACCCCTGGCAGTTTGACGTTGTTACGTCGAGAGCGATCTTCCAAATCGGCCAGCTTGGCCCGGTCCCAGTGTTGCTCATCTTTGATGTCATCCACCGCATCTATAATGTCATTCACTGTGGCTGAACACTCTGTCATGCCCCTTTCCATATTAGAGATTCTATTGTCCATAGAGTGCATCTCTGTGGAGATTTTACTGAATAGGGATGATAAATCTGTCATCAGAGAGGTTTGCAGGGACATCAGCATCTCTTTTAGGGTTGTGTCTATTACTGGCTGGCCTGAGGTGGGGAAAGATGCCATGGAATTGTGCAGGGCCTGGTTAGACTGAAAGGGGTTGAAGGCCTGGGCCTGGGCTGCAGTGCTGACATGAGGAGAATGTGATTGCGGTGTATCCATCCACATCCGAGCCTTAGCAGGGCTGGAAGTTAGGGGATCAGATCCAGGGTCATGAGTAGGGGATATAGGCAGAGGAGCTGTGCCCATTTCATTGTGGATGTCATCAGGGAGGTCTGTGTAAGCCTCTCTTGTTTCTGTCAGGCCGCCGGCGCTATCTTGGAAAGCACTGACCTTGTCCTGTGGAAACAGGAACGTGGTGAGTTTTCTGAGGCCTCGTTCTCCCATCTGTTTGCGGGACATTGTCGGTCGGCACTGCGGGCAGCTGTGAGGCGATTTTGGGGCGAATTGCTCCGGTCTGTCGGGCGTTATTCGATCCGGTGTTCTCCCTCGCTGTGGAGCTGTGAGATCAAGCAGCCATCTTCAGTGCCGGCTAGCCACGCCCCCCGTTACTTTGTTTTTTGTTAACCATCATTTGCTTAGCAGGTACGCCATTCAGTTGCAGCGCGGATTTATTTATCTTGACAGCAGCAGCGTTTGCTCCCACGATACATAAAGCCGTGACTCCAGCGCTGTCGGAGGTGATTTAACCACCACAGTTACATACTTCAGCATATATGCCAAAGCGTGGGGGCAGCAGAGGGCGGAAGAGCGATTTGCTCCTAACTTTTGCGGGAGGATGCCCCCATGCTTCGGCATATATATACGGTGCATGTATGCCCATCACTAGAAGTGGGTGGATGAAGGGAGGTATTCTAATGGTGGGCATACCCACCGATCAATATCTTTTTTTCGTTCAGCCCACAGGCTGCATGAAAAAAAAGTTTACAATATATGCCCAACAAGGACCAGCAACGTACTGGTATGTTGCTGGACTTTGAGTGGTTATACCAGAATGATGCCTGCAGGTTTAGGTATCATCTTGGTATTATTCTTTTCAGCCAGCGGTCGGCTTTCATGTAAAAGCAATCCTAGCGGCTAATTAGCCTCTAGACTGCTTTTACAAGCAGTGGGAGGGGATGCCCCCCACCGTCTTCCATGTTTTTCTCTGGCTCTCCTGTCCCAACAGGGAACCTGAGAATGCAGCCGGTGATTCGGCCAGCTGACCATAGAGCTGATCAGAGACCAGAATGGCTCCAAACATCTCTATGGCCTAAGAAACCGGAAGCTACGAGCATTTCATGACTTAGATTTCGCCGGATGTAAACAGCGCCATTGGAAAATTGGAAAAGCATTTTATCATACCGATCTTGGTGTGGTCAGATGCTTTGAGGGCAGAGGTGAGATCTAGGGACCCCAATTTTTTCAAAAAAGAGTACCTGTCACTACCTATTGCTATCATAGGCAATATTTACATTTCCTGAGATAACAATAAAAATGATTTAAAAAAATAAAAATGAAAGGAACAGTTTAAAAATAAGATAAAAAATCAAAAAAAAATAATAAAGGAAAAAAAAAAAAAAGCACCCTGCCCCCCCCTGCTCTCGCGCAAAGGCGAACGCAAGCGTCGGTCTGGCGTCAAATGTAAACAGAAATTGCACCATGCATGTGAGGTATCACCGCGAAGGTCAGATCGAGGGCAGTAATTTTAGCAGCAGACCTCCTCTGTAAATCTAAAGTGGTAACCTGTAAAGGCTTTTAAAGGCTTTTAAAAATGTATTTAGTTTGTCCCCGCTGCATGTTTGTGCGCAATTTTAAAGCATGTCATGTTTGGTATCCATGTACTCGGCCTAAGATCATCTTTTTTTATTTCATCAAACATTTGGGCAATATAGTGTGTTTTAGTGCACTAAAAATTTAAAAAAGTGTTTTTTTTCCCCAAAAAATGCGTTTGAAAAATCGCTGCGCAAATACTGTGTGAAAAAAAAAATGAAACACCCACCATTTTAATCTGTAGGGCATTTGCTTTAAAAAATATATAATATTTGGGGGTTCAAAGTCATTTTCTTGCAAAAAAAAAAAATTTTTTCATGTAAACAAAAAGTGTCAGAAAGGGCTTTGTCTTCAAGTGGTTAGACGAGTGGGTGATGTGCGACATAAGCTTCTAAATGTTGTGCATAAAATGCCAAGACAGTTCAAAATGCCCCCAAATGACTCCATTTTGGAAAGTAGACACCCCAAGCTATTTGCTGAGAGGCATGTCGAGTCCATGGAATATTTTATATTGTGACACAAGTTGCGGGAAAAAGACAAATTTTTTTTTTTTTTGCACAAAGTTGTCACTAAATGATATATTGCTCAAACATTCCATGGGAATATGTGAAATTACACCCCAAAATAAATTCTGTTGATTCTCCTGAGTACGGGGATACCACATGTGTGAGACTTTTTGGGAGCCTAGCCGCGTACGGGACCCCGAAAACCAAGCACCGCCTTCAGGCTTTCTAAGGGCGTAAATTTTTGATTTCACTCTTCACTGCCTTTCACAGTTTCGGAGGCCATGGAATGCCCAGATGGCACAAACCCCCCAAATGACCCCATTTTGGAAAATAGACACCCCAAGCTATTTGCTGAGAGGTATAGTGAGTATTTTGCAGACCTCACTTTTTGTCACAAACTTTTGAAATTTGAAAAAAGAAAAAAAAATACATTTTTCTTGCCTTTCTTCATTTTCAAAAACAAATGAGAGCTGCAAAATACTCACCATGCCTCTCAGCAAATAGATTGGGGTGTCTACTTTCCAAAATGTGGTCATTTTGGGGGGTTTTGTGCTATCTTGGCATTTTATGGCGTTCGAAACTGTGATAGGTAGTGAGGAGTGAAATCAAAAATTTACGCCCTTAGAAATCCTGAAGGCGGTGATTGGATTTCGGGGCCCCGTATGAAGCTAGGCTTCCAAAAAGTGCCACACATGTGGTATCCCCGTACTCAGGAGAAGCAGCAGAATGTATTTTGGGGTGTAATTCCACATATGCCCATGGCATGTTTGAGCAATATATCATTTAGTGACAACTTTGTGCAAAAAAAAAAATTGTCACTTTCCCGCAACTTGTGTCAAAATATAAAATATTCCATGGACTCAACATGCCTCTCAGCAAATAGCTTGGGGTGTCTACTTTCCAAAATGGGGTCATTTGGGGGGGGTTTGTGCCATCTTGGCATTTTATGGCCTTCAAAACTGTGATAGGTAGTGAGGAGTGACATCAAAAATGTATGCCCTTAGAAATCCTGAAGGCGGTGCTTGGTTTTCGGGGCCCCGTACACGGCTAGGCTCCCAAAAAGTCCCACACATGTGGTATCCCCATACTCAGGAGAAGCAGCTAAATGTATTTTGGGGTGCAATTCCACATATGCCCATGGCCTGTGTGAGCAATATATCATTTAGTGACAACTTTGTGCAAAAAAAAAAAAATTGTCACTTTCCCGCAACTTGTGTCAAAAAATAAAATATTCCATGGACTCAACATGCCTCTCAGCAAATAGCTTGGGGTGTCTACTTTCCAAAATGGGGTCATTTGGGGGTGTTTTGTGCCATCTGGGCATTTTATGGCCTTCAAAACTGTGATAGGTAGTGAGGAGTGAAATCAAAAATTTACGCCCTTAGAAATCCTGAAGGCAGTGATTGGTTTTCGGGGCCCCGTATGCCGCTAGGCTCCCAAAAACTCCCACACATGTGGTATCCCTGTACTCAGGAGAAGCAGCTGAATGTATTTTGGGGTGCAATTCCACATATGCCCATGGCCTGTGTGAGCAATATATCATTTAGTGACACCTTTTTGTAAATTTTTTTTTTTTTTGTCATTATTCAATCACTTGGGACAAAAAAATAAATTTTCAATGGGCTCAACATGCCTCTCAGCAATTTCCTTGGGGTGTCTACTTTCCAAAATGGGGTCATTTGGGGGGGGTTGTACTGCCCTGCCATTTTAGTACCTCAAGAAATGACATAGGCAGTCATAAACTAAAAGCTGTGTAAATTCCAGAAAATGTACCCTAGTTTGTAGACGCTATAACTTTTGCGCAAACCAATAAATATACGCTTATTGACTTTTTTTTACCAAAGACGTGTGGCCGAATACATTTTGACCTAAATGTACGACTAAAATTGAGTTTATTGGATTTTTTTTATAACAAAAAGTAGAAAATGTCATTTTTTTTCAAAATTTTCGGTCTTTTTCCGTTTATAGCGCAAAAAATAAAAACCGCAGAGGTGATCAAATAACATCAAAAGAAAGCTCTATTTGCGGGAAGAAAAGGACGCAAATTTAGTTTGGGTACAGCATTGCATGACCACGCAATTAGCAGTTAAAGCGGCGCAGTGACAAATTGTAAAAAGTGCTCTGGTCAGGAAGGGGGTAAATCCTTCCGGGGCTGAAGTGGTTAAAGCTAAATTCCGGGTATGGATATTATTGCATAGTATGCATATGCCATACCTGGCTGATCCCTGTGCCATCAGAGAATCACTGTAGTAGTGACCAGGGACGATCCCAGACGGGGTGCATGGGGTGCAGTGCACCCGGGCGCCAGAGAGGTGGGGGCGCTGAGGCGCCAGAGTGCTCCCTTCCCTGCTCCTCCTGTTTGTGTCAGGCAGCGGCTCTCCGCCGGTGTTCTAAGGAGAAAGGCGCCGCTGAGTTTACTGCTAAAGCCCCTCCCTCCTCCTGTCAGAGAAGGAGAGCAGCCAGCCGGAGATGAGATTGGAGGCAGAACGGCTGGTCTCTGTGTGGACAGAGACCAGCCGTGCAGTGACGTTGCGCGGGGGGCGGGGCTAATGGGGGGGTCTGTACTAATGGAGGGGGAGATCTGTCGGGGGGGAGTCTGTACTAATGGAGAGGGGTTTTCCTGGGGGGGTCTGTACTAATGGAGGGGGGGTCTATACTGAGGAAGGTCTGTACTGAGGGAGGGGTTTATACTTAGTGTGGTTTCTGCACTGACGAAGGGGGGTCTATACTTAGTGGAGGGGGGTCTGTACTGAGGGGTGACTATAGTTGGTGGAAGGGGGGTGACCCCAACCCTAGTGATGCCAATGCAGTTGCAGGCTCTTCTCCCCCCCCCTCTCGCGCTGCTGTACTAGTGAGCAGCGCTTACCAGCACAGCTGCCCACTATGTATCTTCCCCGCCTTCATATCAGCCAGGGAAGAAACAGAATAGAAAAAGGAGCAGAGAAGAGGATTGTGGGACATGTAGTCCCGAGGACTGGCAGCCCCACTGTAACACGGAAACTGCAGCCCACACAGCATGCTCAGCTGAATGGGAGAGAGAGAGAGAGACAGGAGCCCGGGAAAGCTTTCAGGGAAGTACACCCAGGACTCGAGAGGGAGAGGACAGTGCTGAGAGAACACCATCAGAGAGAGAACCCCGCTGCCCTGTGCCACCAGAGGGAAAGCCACACAGCCTGGCACCATCCCTGGCGGAGAAAGGAATGGAGTAATTGCCAGAATACAGATCTGGGCTCTACCCAGCGGAGTCGCCACGGGCAATTCAGAGTGAGCTGACTCCTGATCAGAGGAACTGTTGCTGTAACGCTGGGTCAGGTGAGAGGGCCGATCGGCCATTATCTACTAACATCCATAGGAACTGCAGTCTCTGATCATCTCCTGTACTATGTCTGCAGTCTCTGACCATCTCTTGTATCATGTCTGCAGTCTCTGACCATCTCCTGTACTATGTCTGCAGTCTCTGACCATCTCTTGTATCATGTCTGCAGTCTCTGACCATCTCCTGTATTATGTCTGCAGTCTCTGACCATCTCCTGTATCATGTCTTCAGTCTCTGACCACCTCCTGTATTATGTCTGCAGTCTCTGACCATCTCCTGTATTATGTCTTCAGTCTCTGACCATCTCTTGTACTATGTCTTCAGTCTCTGACCATCTCTTGTACTATGTCTTCAGTCTCTGACCATCTCCTGTATCATGTCTGCAGTCTCTGACCATCTCCTGTACTATGTCTGCAGTCTCTGACCATCTCCTGTATCATGCCTGCAGTCTCTGACCATCTCCTGTATTATGTCTGCAGTCTCTGACCATCTCCTGTACTATGTCTGCAGTCTCTGACCATTTCCTGTATCATGCCTGCAGTCTCTGACCATGTCTTGTATCATGTCTGCAGTCTCTGACCATCTCCTGTACTATGTCTGCAGTCTCTGACCATCTCTTGTATCATGTCTGCAGTCTCTGACCATCTCCTGTATTATGTCTGCAGTCTCTGACCATCTCCTGTATCATGTCTTCAGTCTCTGACCACCTCCTGTATTATGTCTGCAGTCTCTGACCATCTCCTGTATTATGTCTGCAGTCTCTGACCATCTCCTGTATTATGTCTTCAGTCTCTGACCATCTCTTGTACTATGTCTTCAGTCTCTGACCATCTCCTGTATCATGTCTGCAGTCTCTGACCATCTCCTGTACTATGTCTGCAGTCTCTGACCATCTCCTGTATCATGCCTGCAGTCTCTGACCATCTCCTGTATTATGTCTGCAGTCTCTGACCATCTCTTGTACTATGTCTGCAGTCTCTGACCATCTCCTGTATTGTGTCTGCAGTCTCTGACCATCTCCTGTATCGTGTCTGCAGTCTCTGACCATCTCCTGTACTATGTCTGCAGTCTCTGACCATCTCCTGTATCATGCCTGCAGTCTCTGACCATCTCTTGTATCATGTCTGCAGTCTCTGACCATCTCCTGTACTATGTCTGCAGTCTCTGACCATCTCTTGTATCATGTCTGCAGTCTCTGACCATCTCCTGTATTATGTCTGCAGTCTCTGACCATCTCCTGTATCATGTCTTCAGTCTCTGACCACCTCCTGTATTATGTCTGCAGTCTCTGACCATCTCCTGTATTATGTCTGCAGTCTCTGACCATCTTCTGTATTATGTCTTCAGTCTCTGACCATCTCTTGTACTATGTCTTCAGTCTCTGACCATCTCCTGTATCATGTCTGCAGTCTCTGACCATCTCCTGTATCATGTCTGCAGTCTCTGACCATCTCCTGTACTATGTCTGCAGTCTCTGACCATCTCCTGTATCATGCCTGCAGTCTCTGACCATCTCCTGTATTATGTCTGCAGTCTCTGACCATCTCCTGTACTATGTCTGCAGTCTCTGACCATCTCCTGTATTGTGTCTGCAGTCTCTGACCATCTCCTGTATCGTGTCTGCAGTCTCTGACCATCTCCTGTACTATGTCTGCAGTCTCTGACCATCTCCTGTATCATGCCTGCAGTCTCTGACCATCTCCTGTATCATGTCTGTAGTCTCTGACCATCTCTTGTATCATGTCTTCAGTCTCTGATATCATCTCCTGTACTATGTCTGCAGTCTCTGACCTTCTCCTGTACTATGTCTGGGGGCTCTTTCTAACAGACAGCCCTCTGTGTGTGCATCAGGGAGACTCCGCTCCAGGTCTCATTAGTGTACGCTCTTCCTGTATTTTTTTATTGTTAAAAGATCATGGGAGGAACCCAGGGTAACAAAGACTTCTTGGGGGAGCATCTCTGTGTTTGAGTCGTTGCCAAAGAAACATTTGTAAAGGGGAGGAGTTGGTAAGATGAACACACCCATGTGGGGGCGCCAGAAATATTTCTGCACCCAGGCGCCGGTGACCCTAGGATCGGCCCTGGTAGTGACCACTTCTACAGTGATCCTTGCTGCTTTCCAGGTGCCCTGCTGAACAGCTGCCTGGCTGAATAGTAACCACAGGGGCTCTGTGGCTTTGCAAGAGCACCATTCAGAGAAAACCTTGTGTTTTTCTCAATAAATACAAGGTGTTCTCTGGTTGGCCGAGGTGGGGATCATGATGTCACCACCCCACTTTGCATTGTTTTTCTGTGAATCTCTACCTTGCCCAATCAGGGAACACCATGCAGTTGTTGAGAAAAATACAAGGTGTTCTCTGAATGGCACCCGTGTGAAAGGAGCAACTCCCAAGGTTCAGCATGCAGTAGGGCAGCTGCTCAGCATGGGACCTGGAAACATTGAGCATCACTATAGTAGTGCCCGCTATTACAGTGATTCTCCATTTCTACAGGGATTGGCTGGGAATGAAATATGCATATTATGTTGGTCCAAGTTAGACCAATGTAATTGCAAAAATATTCATTGGTGGAATTCAGCTTCAACATTTATATGTAATAACATCAGAGATTGCAAAGGACAGGGGATAGTCAGGGAATATCCCACTGCCTGTTTTCCCAGTTCGGAATATTGGACCATTCTTCATAGTTTTTTTTGCCTTCCCCTGGGTCAACTCTGGGTATAAGGCAGCCTTTTTTAACCAGGGTGCCTTGAGGTTTCTTCAGAGGTGCCTTGGTAAAATGACTAAAAATTGCCCAAAAATTGTATACAAGCTGGAGTCTGGATGAAGCCTGCCTTTTAGTTAAACAAAGCCACAGGTTTTTATTGTGCACCATTACAAGCTTCTAGCTGCCGGAGCCCTTACGACCAATCGAATCCTTGTTTGACCCTTCTCTGTCCCTCTCCATCAGCGCTGGGGTTAGCAGAGTGATGAAGAAAACCTGAGAGAGAACAAAAACATTACACTAGTGTTAGAATATCAGAATTTATGAATGGTTGAGTTCTTGTGATAATTGAATTATATATACAAATATATATATAAATATATATATCTTCTATGTATGGAAAAGGTGAAGTTATATAGGTTTTTATACTCATGAAAGTTTATGCTGGTATAGGCTTAGTATGCATTTCTTGGGAGAGATTCATCTCACATATGGATACAATTTAGTGTAGACCATTTCACCTTCCCCATCGTAAGAGATAAAGTTACAATCTTTCCAAAGACACAAAGTTTCAGTATGTTAAGAATATAAGCTGTTTCTTTACATTACTATATTTCTTGATTAGGATATTAATAAGAACACTGCATTTTAAATATATGTATACTAATATGTAGGATTTTATATGTTTAAAGGAAATGTATATATTGTAAGTTAAATGATCCTTAAATCATAGCTATTTTCACATAGTTCATAGCCCCACCCTTAGGAATGTTGGAGTAATTCGAATTTCCCGGTCTTTTAAGCTTTTTGGCTCTTTGGGAAAGGTGGGGGTTAATTAAAGGAGTACAGACAGGCTGTGGGGAGAGGGACACTTGCACTGCAGCTCTCCATAAAGACACACACACACAGACACACATCTCAAGACATACACACAGACATATCTGATTTAAACGTCATTTTAAGAATAATCTATTTTTGTATTCTACATTTTGACATTGTTTTTGTAACATTTTGCTAATTGATCATTAAATCAATTTTGGAGGTTTTACACGAGAACTTAACGGATTTTTCTTGGAACTTTTCTCATCAATATGAATTATTGAAATATAGTTATTAATACAGGAATAACTCAATTTATACAACTAGTCAGTACCATTTTCCAAAAGTGTATTTGCTTTGGAAGAATAATTCACCTCTAATGTTGGGTGTCCTACATGTGTGGACGTTGCCGCATTATGTAAAACTATTAGAATAATTTTGACATTTTAGAATGGGTGCCTTGAGACTGTCCATCATTTTTAAAAGGTGCCTTGAGATTGTCCATAATTTTTAAGGGTGCCTTGGCTGAAAAAGGTTAAGAAACACTGGTATAAGGTTTTGTATATGGACATTTTCAATTTATTAAATTTTTATGTTGGTTAAGCTCAATGACAGCTTCCCCATCCTGGGCTGTTCTCAACTCGTGCTTCTCTCCATTCAGGAAATGGTTCACAGCTTCTCCCCAGCCAATGGGAAAAGAGGGGTGTGGACTGTGGAAGGCAAAGTAGAAGCCCAGTACTGGAGCATGACTGTGGGGCCCTAGGGCAGATCGGAGCTGGATTTTGTGGAGGATATGATAATATGACAGGGAGGCTGCAGGGGCCCCCTGGAGCTAGGGGTAGGGTTGCGATTGTGACCCCTGCAACTCCTTATGCTACGCCCATGCTTACCTCTTACACCCTGGGTTCCATCATGTCCCCAGCTGTGGTAGTAAATAGAGACTCACACAATATTAAAGAAACAGTTCAAATATGTTTACTGTAGTATCAAAACACAAGATACATATGTATATCAACTTTGGTCAATAATAGAAACACTCCTGTATACACCGCCCTTTATCTCAAGCTTATCTAGTAAACACAATATATTGGTGTAAAGTTCCCTGAATTCTGGATGAACACAAATATTAACTCAATACAGGGACCTATGTGAACAGGTTAACAGGAGAGTAGACACGTGGCACAATATCTTATGTGTCAGGTCTCTCCCTTCTGCCTCCTCAACTCACAGGCCAGCAATCCTGCACAATATTGAAAACAGTATAAATAATATTATATTCAATAGGATGTCTCTCTTTAGCAGTTCAATGCAATTTGAGCAGATGAGGAGAGAAAATGATAAAAAGGTGAGAAAGGATATTCCTTGAAATCCAGATGGCTTCAGCTAGCCTATTTTAAGTTGTGAATAAAGTACCATATATACTCGAATATAACCCGAGTTCTTCAGCACATTTTTTTGTGCTGAAAAAGCCCCCTCGGCTTATACTCGAGTCACTGTGCCCATCTGCAGCCTCATGCGTCTGATCTCCCGGCGCTGTGACATGCAGTCTAGTCGGCGGCCGTCCAGTGTAACAAAGCCCCGCCTTCTCCTCGTCCATGATAGGAGGAACACTGACTAACTGCTGGGAAACTGAATCAGTGTTCTGTCACGGATGAGGAGGAGGCAGGGCTTTGTTACACTGGATGGCTGCCGAATAGACTGCATGTCACAGCGCTGGTGTTCTGGAGATCAGGTACATGAGGCATGCAGATGGACACAGTGAGGCAGGGAGATGGGCAGAGTGAGGCAGGGAGATGGACACAGTGAGGCATGCAGATGGGCAGAGTGAGGCATGCAGATGGGCAGAGTGAGGCATGCAGATGGGCAGAGTGAGGCATGCAGATGGGCACAGTGAGGCATGCAGATGGGCAGAGTGAGGCATGCAGATGGGCAGAGTGAGGCATGCAGATGGGCAGAGTGAGGCATGCAGATGGACAGAGTGAGGCATGCAGATGGACAGAGTGAGGCATGCAGATGGGCAGAGTGAGGCATGCAGATGGGCAGAGTGAGGCATGCAGATGGGCAGAGTGAGGCATGCAGATGGGCAGAGTGAGGCATGCAGATGGGCAGAGTGAGGCATGCAGATGGGCAGAGTGAGGCATGCAGATGGGCAGAGTGAGGCATGCAGATGGGCAGAGTGAGGCATGCAGATGGACACAGTGAGGCATGCAAATGGACACAGTGAGGCATGCAGATGGACACAGTGAGGCTGCAGATGGGCATTGTTGACCCTCTTTTCCACTTACAGTAGCTGTGCATTTCTCACCCTAGGCTTATACTCGAGTCAATAAGTTTTCCCAGTTTTTTGTGGTAAAATTAGGTGCCTCGGCTTATATTTGGGTCGGCCTATACTCGAGTATATACAGTAATCCAAAAAGGCAAGGTGTAGCAAAGTTAGTAAAGCTGTGATTTATCCTGGTAGTGGTATAACTTCCTTCTTTTTATAATCCTAAAGATGTCATCTGATATGGCTACTGAAATCAATAATGTTTACTGAGCATAGGCATCTACTGGCTGTGTCCGTTATAATAGAGAGTTTAACTTCCGTGGGACTACAAGTACCACCAGCTAAGCTGTGTGAGTGTTGTTTAACCAGCAGTGTCCTTAACTATAATATGGGCTATGCCCGCTATCCACTCCAAATCTCAGATGGATTAGATAATGGTGCAGATAATGAGAAGACTCCAGCCAAGACTCCAAGACTCTGTGTCTTTGCTCTAGAAAATGGCGGCCGCCACACCACACTGCAGCTCTCTGGATTCTGAATTGCAGGTGCCTCTGGATGACCCGGAACACCCGCTGGTCCACCGCACTGAAGAAGCTGTCCACAGAGATCCCTCTGGGTATAGCTGTCCGGCTCCCCGCTGTGTAGGCCACAAATCCTCAGCAAACTTCCTGTCACACAGACCCTTAGAGTCCAGCAATCACTAGAGGGAGCCAACCCCACATCAACAACACAGAAAATGTCTCTTACTTATATGTATAATAGCTGATCTTGGCTACACTAAAATGAGACACGTTTGTAAAATGACCAAAACAGGTTTTTGACTATTTTAAAAGGCCATGCTGGAAGTGAATGACTTACTGAATTAGAGATTTTTTTTTCAGTTTCTGCATGTTATTATGTTTAATAGGTTTATTTCTGCATAGAAAGGAGTGGAGAAGTAGATAGATTTTTTTTTTTAAATGTACGTATCTTTATATATTAACAACCATGCTACTCGCTACAGACATACAATGCCCCCAAAATATTAATACAATGTGCAATATGGCTGCAGTCTACAATTCAATATACCAAAAATTTGTAACACAATATAACAATAAAAAAGGCACTGCAAACATAAAATGAGTGTTATATCAAATAATCACCACTGTAAGGGCTAGTTTACACTTGCTTCAAAACCTGGCTTCAGACAGGCTTTGTTAAAATACTCTGAATGGCAGTCAAAGCCCCTGTCACCAAATAAAATGGTTAGCTTACAGTCCTGTTTATACTTTGCTTTTGCTTGGTGCTTCGATGAGGTTTCGATGGGGCTTCGATGAGGCTTTGTGGGGTTTCAATGAGGCTTTGGTGGGGCTTTGAGCAAGCTTTGCCATAGACTTCTATGGAGGCTTTGAAGACGCTTTGAAGCACCACTAAAGCTACATGGGGTTAGAGTTGCCACCTCATCCCTTTAAACCCGAACACATATTAATTACACAGGTTCTGTGGCTGATTAAGGTAGTAATTAAACTCACTTGGTGCCTTACCTGCATAAAATTAGCCTCAGAACCTGTGTAATTCATATGTGTTCAGGTTTAAAGGGATGAGGTGGCAACCCTACATGGGGAATAATTTTTGAAGCAAAGCCGAAGCAAAGCAAAGCAAAAGCAGGTGTAAACAGGACTGTAAGCTAACCATTTTATTTAGTGACAGCTTTCAGAGAGCTTTAACCACTTAAGGACCGCCTAACGCCGATTTACGTCGGCAAAGCGGCACGGGCAGGCAAAATCACGTACATGTACGTGATTTGCCTTCCGCGGGTGGGGGGTCCTATCGGACCCCCCCCTGCCGCCCGAGGCGGTCCCGTTCTGTTCCCCGGCGATCCGAGATGAGGGGGAGGCCATCCGTTCGTGGCCCCCCCCTCGCGATCGCCGCCGGCCAATGGGAACACTCCTTTGCTGCTGTATGCTAAACAGCAGCAAAGGAAATGATGTCATCTCCCCTCAGCTCGGTATTCCGTTCCAGCGCCGAGGGGAGAAGACATCAATGTAAGTGCACAACACACTACACACACAGTAGAACATGCCAGGCATACAAAACACCCCGATCCCCCCCCCGATCGCCCCCCGATCCCCCCCCAATCACCCCCCCCCTGTCACAAACTGACACCAGCAGGTTTTTTTTTTTTTTTTTTTTTTTTTTTTTCTGATTACTGCATAGTGTCAGTTTGTGACAGTTACAGTGTTGGGACAGTTAGTATTACCCCCCTTTAGGTCTAGGATACCCCCCTAACCCCCCCTAATAAAGTTTTAACCCCTTGATCACCCCCTGTCACCAGTGTTGCTAAGCGATCATTTTTCTGATCGCTGTATTAGTGTCGCTGGTGACGCTAGTTAGTGAGGTAAATATTTAGGTTCGCCGTCAGCGTTTTATAGCGTCAGGGACCCCCATATACTACCTAATAAATGTTTTAACCCCTTGATTGCCCCCTAGTTAACCCTTTCACCACTGATCACCGTATAAACGTTACGGTTGACGCTGGTTAGTTCGTTTATTTTTTATAGTGTCAGGGCACCCGCCGTTTATTACTGAATAAAGGTTTAGCCCCCTGATCGCCCGGCGGTGATATGCGTCGCCCCAGGCAGTGTCAGATTAGCGCCAGTACCGCTAACACCCACGCACGCAGCATACGCCTCCCTTAGTGGTATAGTATCTGATCGGATCAATATCTGATCCGATCAGATCTATACTAGCGTCCCCAGCAGTTTAGGGTTCCCAAAAACGCAGTGTTAGAGGGATCAGCCCAGATACCCGCTAGCACCTGCGTTTTGCCCCTCCGCCCGGCCCACCCAAGTGCAGTATCGATCGATCGCTGTCACTTACAAAACACTAAACGCATAACTGCAGCGTTCGCAGAGTCAGGCCTGATCCCTGCGATCGCTAACAGTTTTTTTGGTAGCATTTTGGTGAACTGGCAAGCAAGCACCAGGCAGCGTCAGGTTAGCGCCAGTAGCGCTAACACCCACGCACGCACCGTACACCTCCCTTAGTGGTATAGTATCTAATCGGATCAATATCTGATCCGATCAGATCTATACTAGCGTCCCCAGCAGTTTAGGGTTCCCAAAAACACAGTGTTAGCGGGATCAGCCCAGATACCTGCTAGCACCTGCGTTTTGCCCCTCCGCCCGGCCCGGCCCACCCAAGTGCAGTATCGATCGATCACTGTCCCTTACAAAACACTAAACGCATAACTGCAGCGTTCGCAGAGTCAGGCCTGATCCCTGCGATCGCTAACAGTTTTTTTGGTGGCGTTTTGGTGAACTGGCAAGCACCAGCCCCAGGCAGCATCAGGTTAGCGCCAGTACCGCTAACAACCACGCACGCAGCATACGCCTCCCTTAGTGGTATAGTATCTGAACGGATCAATATCTGATCCGATCAGATCTATACTAGCGTCCCCAGCAGTTTAGGGTTCCCACAAACGCAGTGTTAGCTGGATCAGCCCAGATACCTGCTAGCACCTGTGTTTTGCCCCTCCGCCCGGCCCAGCCCAGCCCACCCAAGTTCAGTATCGATCGATCACTGACACTTACAAAACACTAAACGCATAACTGCAGCATTCGCAGAGTCAGGCCTGATCCCTGCGATCGCTAACAGTTTTTTTGGTAGCGTTTTGGTGAACTGGCAAGCACCAGCGGCCTAGTACACCCCGGTCGTAGTCAAACCAGCACTGCAGTAACACTTGGTGACGTGGCGAGTCCCATAAGTGCAGTTCAAGCTGGTGAGGTGGCAAGCACAAGTAGTGTCCCGCTGCCACCAAGAAGACAAACACAGGCCCGTCGTGCCCATAGTGCCCTTCCTGCTGCATTCGCCAATCCTAATTGGGAACCCACCACTTCTGCAGCGCCCGTACTTCCCCCATTCACATCCCCAACCAAATGCAGTCGGCTGCATGAGAGGCATTTTCTTTATGTCCTCCCGAGTACCCCTACCCAACGAACCCCCAAAAAAGATGTTGTGTCTGCAGGAAGCGCGGATATAGGTGTGACACCCACTATTATTGTCCCTCCTGTCCTGACAATCCTGGTCTTTGCATTGGTGAATGTTTTGAACGCTACCATTCACTAGTTGAGTATTAGCGTAGGGTACAGCATTGCACAGACTAGGCACACTTTCACAGGGTCTCCCAAGATGCCATCGCATTTTGAGAGACCCGAACCTGGAACCGGTTACAGTTACAAAAGTTAGTTACAAAAAAAGTGTCAAAAAAAAAATATATATATAAAATAAAAAAAAATAGTTGTCGTTTTATTGTTCTCTCTCTCTCTATTCTCTCTCTATTGTTCTGCTCTTTTTTACTGTATTCTATTCTGCAATGTTTTATTGTTATTATGTTTTATCATGTTTGCTTTTTCAGGTATGCAATTTTTTATACTTTACCGTTTACTGTGCTTTATTGTTAACCATTTTTTTGTCTTCAGGTACGCCATTCACGACTTTGAGTGGTTATACCAGAATGATGCCTGCAGGTTTAGGTATCATCTTGGTATCATTCTTTTCAGCCAGCGGTCGGCTTTCATGTAAAAGCAATCCTAGCGGCTAATTAGCCTCTAGACTGCTTTTACAAGCCGTGGGAGGGAATGCCCCCCCCCCACCGTCTTCCGTGTTTTTCTCTGGCTCTCCTGTCTCAACAGGGAACCTGAGAATGCAGCCGGTGATTCAGCCAGCTGACCATAGAGCTGATCAGAGACCAGAGTGGCTCCAAACATCTCTATGGCCTAAGAAACCGGAAGCTACGAGCATTTTATGACTTAGATTTCGCCGGATGTAAATAGCGCCATTGGGAAATTGGGGAAGCATTTTATCATACCGATCTTGGTGTGGTCAGATGCTTTGAGGGCAGAGGAGAGATCTAGGGTCTAATAGACCCCAATTTTTTCAAAAAAGAGTACCTGTCACTACCTATTGCTATCATAGGGGATATTTACATTCCCCGAGATAACAATAAAAATGATTAAAAAAAAAAAATATGAAAGGAACAGTTTAAAAATAAGATAAAAAAAGCAGAAAAATAATAAAGAAAAAAAAAAAAAAAAAAAAAAAGCACCCCTGTCGCCCCCTGCTCTCGCGCTAAGGCGAACGCAATCGGCGGTCTGTCGTCAAACGTAAACAGCAATTGCACCATGCATGTGAGGTATCACCGCGAAGGTCAGATCGAGGGCAGTAATTTTTGCAGTAGACCTCCTCTGTAGATCTAAAGTGGTAACCTGTAAAGGCTTTTAAAGGCTTTTAAAAATGTATTTATTTTGTTGCCACTGCACGTTTGTGCGCAATTTTAAAGCATGTCATGTTTGGTATCCATGTACTCGGCCTAAGATCATCTTTTTTATTTCATCAAACATTTGGGCAATATAGTGTGTTTTAGTGCATTAAAATTTAAAAAAGTATGTTTTTTCCCCAAAAAATGCGTTTGAAAAATCGCTGCGCAAATACTGTGTGAAAAAAAAAAATGAAACACCCACCATTTTAATCTGTAGGGCATTTGCTTTAAAAAAATATATAATGTTTGGGGGTTCAAAGTAATTTTTTTGCAAAAAAAAAATAACTTTTTCATGTAAACAATAAGTGTCAGAAAGGGCTTTGTCTTCAAGTGGTTAGAAGAGTGGGTGATGTGTGACATAAGCTTCTAAATGTTGTGCATAAAATGCCAGGACAGTTCAAAACCCCCCCAAATGACCCCATTTTGGAAAGTAGACACCCCAAGCTATTTGCTGAGAGGCATGTCGAGTCCATGGAATATTTTATATTGCGACACAAGTTGCGGGAAAGAGACACATTTTTTTTTTTTTTTGCACAAAGTTGTCACTAAATGTTATATTGCTCAAACATGCCATGGGAATATGTGAAATTACACCCCAAAATACATTCTGCTGCTTCTCCTGAGTACGGGGATACCACATGTGTGAGACTTTTTGGGAGCCTAGCCACGTACGGGACCCCGAAAACCAAGCACCGCCTTCAGGCTTTCTAAGGGCGTGAATTTTTGATTTCACTCTTCACTGCCTATCACAGTTTCGGAGGCCATGGAAAGCCCAGGTGGCACAAAACCCCCCAAATGACCCCATTTTGGAAAGTAGACACCCCAAGCTATTTGCTGAGTGGTATAGTGAGTATTTTGCAGACCTCACTTTTTGTCACAAAGTTTTGAAAATTGAAAAAAGAAAAAAAAAAATGTTTTTTCTTGTCTTTCTTCATTTTCAAAAACAAATGAGAGCTGCAAAATACTCACCATGCCTCTCAGCAAATAGCTTGGGGTGTCTACTTTCCAAAATGGGGTCATTTGGGGGGGTTTTGTGCCACCTGGGCATTCCATGGCCTCCGAAACTGTGATAGGCAGTGAAGAGTGAAATCAAAAATTTTCACCCTTAGAAATCCTGAAGGCGGTGATTGGTTTTCGGGGTCCCGTACGCGGCTAGGCTCCCAAAAAGTCCCACACATGTGGTATCCCCATACTCAGGAGAAGCAGCTAAATGTATTTTGGGGTGCAATTCCACATATGCCCATGGTCTGTGTGAGCAATATATCATTTAGTGACAACTTTATGCAAAAAAAAAAAAAAGTGTCACTTTCCCACAACTTGTGTCAAAATATAAAATATTCCATGGACTCAATATGCCTCTCAGCAAATAGCTTGGGGTGTCTACTTTCCAAAATGGGGTCATTTTGGGGGGTTTTGTGCCACCTGGGCATTCCATGGCCTCCGAAACTGTGATAGGTAGTGAGGAGTAAAATCAAAAATTTACACCCTTAGAAATCCTGAAGGTGGTGATTGGTTTTCGGGGCCCCGTACGCGGCTAGGCTCCCAAAAAGTCCCACACATGTGGTATCCCCGTACTCAGGAGAAGCAGCTGAATGTATTTTGGGGTGCAATTCCACATAGGCCCATGGCCTGTGTGAGCAATATATCATTTAGTGACAACTTTTTGTAAATATTTTTTTTTTTTTTTTTTTTTTGTCATTATTCAATCACTTGGGACAAAAAAAATAAATATTCAATGGGTTCAACATGCCTCTCAGCAATTTCCTTGGGGTGTCTACTTTCCAAAATGGGGTCACTTGGGGGGGTTTGTACTGCCCTGCCATTTTAGCACCTCAAGAAATGACATAGGCAGTCATAAACTAAAAGCTGTGTAAATTACAGAAAATGTACCCTAGTTTGTAGACGCTATAACTTTTGCGTAAACCAATAAATATACGCTTATTGACATTTTTTTTACCAAAGACATGTGGCCAAATACATTTTGGCCTAAATGTATGACTAAAATTTAGTTTATTGGATTTTTTTTATAACAAAAAGTAGAAAATATCATTTTTTTTCAAAATTTTCGGTCTTTTTCCGTTTATAGCGCAAAAAATAAAAACCGCAGAGGTGATCAAATACCATCAAAAGAAAGCTCTATTTGTGGGAAGAAAAGGACGCAAATTTCGTTTGGGTACAGCATTGCATGACCGCGCAATTAGCAGTTAAAGCGACGCAGTGCCAAATTGGAAAAAGACCTCTGGTCCTTAGGCAGCATAATGGTCCGGGGCTCAAGTGGTTAACAAAGCCCGTCCGAAGCCTTGTTTTGAAGCAATTGTAAACTAGTTGTTCATGTGTGTTGAAGTCACAGCAAGTGTAAATGAGCCCTAAAAGCCAAAGTGACCAGGTGTATAACAAATAAGGATTAGTCCATCCTGCCACAGTTCTAAATAAACTGAAAAGTTAAGTCTTTCCACCGTGAATGAAAAGTGCTCCAGTGCTTAAACAAAGATTAGTCAATCCTGCACCAGTTTTCAATAAAATTCTCAAGAAAGTTCAATATGTCCACCATGAATTTAAGGTGCTCCAGCGCTCAAACAACTTTGCCCAGAAGACTGGGACAACAATGCCTGTCTAATTACAGATTGGCATATCACGCTTATACAGATGACTTCCGTCTAACACGGTATCCAGTCCTGACTCTCCTCTCTTGTGGAAATCTCCATATGGTAAACAAGAAAGAAAAAAGGGGCTCCTATAGTGTAAAACCATTTAACTAAAATACACTTTATATATTTATATTAAAAAAACACACTCACAAGAAACTAAAACAATCCCGTATTAACAAAGAACCTTAGCCTGCATGGTGTATTGTGTCAGAAGGAACATTAAACCACTGTCTCAGCCTCAACTGATATCCATTACATCACTTCCAATACTTCACTTCAGGCATCACTGCTGACGTTACAGGGGTGCTAGTCGAGTGGCAAACAGATGTAATGTCAACAGTGGTGCCTGAAGTGACATATTGGAAGTTATGTAGCGGATATCGGGTGAAACTGAGACTGGAGTTCACACTTTATGTTAAGGGGCACTGCCCATCAGAGTACCTTTTAACATAAATTGTGCCCATCAGCGTGCCCCTTAACATAAAATGTGCCCATCAGCAAGCCCCTTAACATAAAATAATGGGCACATATTATGTTAAGGGGAACTCCGAAGGGCACATTTTATGTTAAGGGGCTCTCTGATGGGCACATTTTATGTTAAGGGGACATGCTAATGGACACATATTATGGTAAAGGGGCACTCTCATGGGGACACCTGATGTAAGGTGGCACTGTGATGGGGACACCTGATGCAAAGGCGCACTCTAAAGGGCACACCTAATGTAAAGGAGAACTCTGATGGGCACACATGATGTGATGGGGACACCTAATGTAAGGGAGCACGCTAATGGGCACACCTAATGTAATAGAGCACTCTGATGGCCTCACCTGATCTATTGGGGGCACCTGATGTAAAGGGCACTCTGATGATGACACCTAATGTAAGTGGCACTCTGATAAGGCCATCCGATGTAAGGGGTCACTGTGATGGGGGAACTTTATATAATAGGACACTATAATGGGGATAAATGATGTAAGAGGGCACACTTATAGGAGACACCAGATGTAAGGGGGCCTTCTGTTACAGAAACCTGATGTAAGTGGGCACTCTGATGGGAATTCCTGATTTAAGGTGGCACTCTGATGGGATCACATTACTTAACCACTTCCCTCCCAGCCTATAGGAGAATGACGGCTGGGCAGTGGTTCCGTTATCCTGACTGGACGTCATATGACGTCTTTCGGGATAACAAGCCAGCGCCTGCCCGTGGGGCGGTGATCGCTGGTGTGGCGTGTCACTCTGACACACCGCATCTCCGATCGTGGTAAGGAGCCTCCGACGGAGGCTCTTTACCATGTGATCAGCTGTGACCAATCACAGCTGATCACAGTGTAAACCATGAAGTGCCGGTAATCGACTTTTTCTCGGTTCGCGCTGACAGGGAGAGCTGATCGTGGCTCTCCTGTCATAGGGGGGTGTGTGCTGATAATCATCACATTGATTATCAGTGCAGCCCATATTAGAGGTGCCCACCACAGCTGCAAATCAGTGCCCATCAGCTGCCAGTAAGTGCCTACCCAAATCGCCAATCAATGCCCATAAAAGTGCCAATCAGTGCCCCATCAGTAATGCCTGTCAGTGCCCTTCAGATACACATTAGTAACGCCTGTCAGTACCTCCTCACCAGTGCTTCCTATCAGTGCCATCTATCAGTGCCCATCAGTGCCACCTATCAGTGCCCATCAGAGCCACTTATCAGTGCTCATCAGTGCCGCAATGTCACAGTCCCGCTATAAGTCGCTGATCCCCACCATTACTAGTAAAAATTATTAAATAAATAAAAGTTCGGTAAATCTATCCCAAAGTTTGTAGACGCTATAACTTTTGTGCAAACCAACCAATATACGCTTATTGGGATTTTTTTTTACAAAAAACATGTAGCAGAATACATATTGGCCTAAATTGATGAAGAAATTAGATTTTAAAAAATTTTTTTTGGATATGTTTTATAGCAGAAAGTAAGAATTTTTTTTTTTCAAAATTGGCGGTCTTTATTTGTTTACAGCACAAAAAATAAAAACCGCAGTGGTGATCAAATATCACCAAAAGAAAGTTCTATTTGTGGAAAAAAAAGGACATCAATTTTATTTGGGTACAGCGTTGCACAACTGCGCAATTCTCAATCAAAATAATTTTAAAAATGGCCTGGTCATGAAGGAGGGTAAATCTTCCGGAGCTCAAGTGGTTAAGCAGCTTCAACATTAAGACCCCTTTCACACCAAGGCGCTTCAAAAACGCCCTAAAACGCCTTAGCGTTATTACCGCATTTTAGGGGCGTTAGCGTTAAAATTAACGCAACGGTGCAGGCATTTTAACACCGTTTTTCAAGCGTTATTGAAGCATGTGTATTGATGCTATCTTTCTGCTTGCATGTTTATCCTTTATGATATCATGTAAAACAAACAGTGTCTTGTAAAGTAACAAGCAGTGTCTTGTTTTACTTCAAATCTTCATTTTTCTGGGATTCATTCTTTTTGTTGGCACTTTAATTTTGTTTTTTTGGCACTTTGTTGGTCTGTTTAATCATTCTGACCTTCCCACAAGTTCAGTCCTGTTGTTGTAGATCTCTCTTTTCTGCTTGCATGTTTACCTTTTTGTGAGATCATGTGAATTTTCTACAGCTCAGGGCGGATTATAGGCGTTATTCAGGCGTTTTTACAGCGTTTTCAATTCATTTCAATGGAGAGGGACGTTTTTGAAGTGCTTTTTTCAACGCCCAAAAGCTGCTCCAAAGATGCTGCTTGCAGGACTTTTCTCAACGCCCAGCCAGCGCAACGCCTCAGTGTGAAAGGGTCCATTGGGATGCATGGGGAGCGTTTTATGAGCGTTTTATGAGTGTTTTAATAGCGTTATTTTTAGCGCTAAAACGCTGCAAAAACGCCTTGGTGTGAAAGGGGTCTTAAGATATGCAAAGAACATTGAGTACAGTCTGAACTATCCAGCTATCCTTTAAAGTGTTATTAAACCAAGTAATATGAAAATAGTTAAAGGGGTTGTAAAGGTAAACATTTTTTCACCTTAATGCATTCTATGCATTAAGGTGAAAAAACTGCTAACCATACCGCCGTCCCTTGCCCCCCCGTTTTACTTACCTGACCCCTCGAAATTCGGCTGGTCGTTCACGTCCTCGATTCCGCTGCTCAGCCTGGCCACTGATTGGCTACAGTGGATGGATTGGAAGCAGCGCAGCCATTGGCTCGCGCTGCTGTCAATCACATCCAATGACGCGGCGCGCTGGGGGGCGGGGCCGAGTGATACAGCGAGCGGCTATAGCCGCCGGCTGTATCACGGGAGCGCGCCCGCAATAACTAACCACCATGCGAGGGAGCTCGCATTAAGGTGGTTAATTATTGCAGGGAGGAGCTGAGACAGCCGCCGAGGGAACCCAGAAGAGCAGGTTCGGGGCCACTCTGTGCAGAACGAGCTGCACAGTGAAGGTAAGTATAACATGTTTGTTATTTTTAAAAAATAAAAAAAATACCTTTACAACCCCTTTAATCCCCCCCCCCTCACCCCCAGTGTCCACAGCTTATAAATCTTCTTTTTACATTAATATATTGCCACTTTATACCTTTTTGGATGATCTGTATACCACAGTTACATGATAAACTGCACAGTTTTTCCAGTGCTGAGAGTTCAGATAGGAGATTTCCACTTCAGCCTGTATACACACCCACATGTGTGATCATAGGCGTGCGCACTGGGTGTGCCGATGTGCCTAGGCACACCCTAATGAGTGTCCCGAGATCTGCTGTAAAATGCTGCAAGAGACTGTATAGCGCACTGCCTGTGAGACAGTTTCACATTGAGCAGTCAGCAAGGCATGTAAGAGCCGCTCAGTGCTTGAAACTGTAATGTAATGTCACTGCTTGCAGAGACCAGCTGTTAAAACTTGGCGCTGATGTCGGGGGTGGGCCGGATCAAACAGCTAGCCTATCAAACACCCTTTATATCAGCTATCAAACACCAGCCAATGATTGGGCTGCTTAAGAAAGGGGGTGGAGCCGCATACACGGAGCGGCCCGCCCACAACCCATCCCATTGGCTTGTGTTTGATAGGCTAGCTGTTCAGTCCTGCCCACCCCCGACATCAGCGGCGAGTTTTGACAGCTGGTCCCTGAAAGCAGTGACATTACATTACAGTTTCCTTGTCAAAAGAAGTTTATTGAGTATACAATGTTATAAAGATACATAAAATAAGTTTACAAGGATCTATAAAGTAAGCTCATTGTTTTACAGTAGGGTTTATATAGGTAAATATCATGAAATTTCAAATATTAAACATTGGGTTCACGTAAACCTAAATTAAAGATATATATCATTTCCTTAGTTACTTTTGTAGGTATTTAAATGATTTATACCTACTATACATATTGTTTACAAGTAGAGTGTATATAGGTCAAATAAATTCTGATAATAAGCTTTAATCGTAAGGTGGAGAAAAGGAAAGAGAAAGAAGAAAAAGGGTTGAAAGGTAGAGGTATGGTCCACAAGGTTGTCCCGCTCGTCAGTTTATTATTCTTTTTAGTTCTCTTTGAAGCCTTAGAATGGGTGTCTCTGTAAGTCATTTAATCTGTTACCATGGCAACATGACAGAGTCATTGAAGTTTGACAGGAACTGTTGTTTTATCCAAGGATGCCAAAGTTTTTCAAATTTTGGAATTTGATTTTGATCGATGGCTACCATCTTAGCATGGGACATTGTATTATTCATTCTGTGAATTGTTTCTGCTAGTACCAATGTAGGAGATTTCCATGCCTTGGCCACTGTTTGTTTTGCAGCCGTTATTAGTTGGATCATAAGTTTGAATTGAGAGAGTGTTAACCATTCCGGTTTTAGATTAAGTAAAGTTAAATATGGATCTGGTTGTATTATTTTTTTAAATATTTTAGATGCAATCACGAAGACTTCCTTCCAGAAGGTTTGGATTACTGGGCACGTCCACCATATGTGTAAATATGTGCCTATTTCTGGGCATCCTCGAAAACAAAGAGCTGAGGTATTAGGTGAATATTTTGCCACTCTAGCGGGTACAAGGTACCAGCGAGTTAGGACTTTATAATTTGTCTCCAGTGCTAAGATGTTGGGTGAAGATGACTTAGATGTGAGCCATATGTTAGACCAGTCCGTGTCTTGTAAAGTTCGTCCCAGGTCCTCCTCCCACCTCTGAACGTAAGAGGGTCTATTAAGATTTGCTACTCCATATAATTGATTATAAAGTGATGAAATTGTACCTTTAGCAAATGGATCTTTTGTACAGATTGATTCAAAAATGGATAATTGGGATAATGGTGTATCCCCCTTTAGGAATGGTGTATAGAAATTTTTGATTTGGAGATATCTAAATATCTCAGAGTTTGGTAGATCATATTTTTCTCTAAGCGATGGGAATGAAAGGAATGATTTAGATGCTATGAAGTCATTTAGTGTCTGAATGCCTGATGTTGTCCAAGCTTTAAAAGAATTTGGGTAGATCCATGCCGGATAAAAGGCCGGATTTCTGATAAAAGAAAGGAGAGGATTGTGTGGAGATTGTAACTGATATTTGGTTTTTAGTTTATCCCAGAGAGATAAGAAGTGTTTAGTTATGGGATTATGAATTTTAAAGCGGTCTTTAGGATCAAGCCATAATAAATTTGATATTAATAGAGGGTCATTTTCTGAAGCCTCTATAAATACCCATAATGGGATTTCCTGTTTTGCATGGTATTTGGACAGACTGGCCAAATGTGCTGCTCTGTAGTAGTTAGTAAAATTAGGGTATCCCAGGCCTCCTTTATTTTTGGGAAGATGTAGTGTGTGTATAGGTATACATGGTTTAGAAGAGCCCCATATAAACGAAGTTGCTCTTTTTTGTACTATTCTCAAAAAATAGGAAGGAATTGCAATAGGGAGGACTCTGAATAGATAAAGCAATTTGGGTAGAATAGTCATTTTGATTGCATTAATCTTCCCCATCCAGGATAAAGGAAGTTGCGACCATTGTTTTATTAGATTTGTGATCTGTCTTAATACAGGAGGATAATTGGTTGAGAATAAGTCAGAATGAGATGCTGTTAAATAAATTCCAAGATATGGGATTGATTTTTCTGACCATGTGAATGGGAGTGCAGCCCTAGCTGGGATCAATTCCATGTTTGTGAGTGAAATATTAAGCACTAGGCATTTCTTAGGATTAATCATAAGGCCAGATAGGGCTGCAAACCCATCAAGAGCTGGTATTAAGTTAGGACCAGAGACCTGTGGTGATGATAGAAAAAGTAATATATCGTCTGCAAATATACATAATTTGTGTGTAATACCTCCTACTTCAATGCCAGTTATAGTTTGGTTTGTTCTGATGTATTGGGCCATGGGTTCAAGTATAAGGGCAAATAATAAGGGAGATAATGGGCAACCCTGTCGGGTACCTCTTTCGATATCAAAGGCTTCAGATTTGTATCCAGCATATTTTATATAGGCTTTGGGTTTATTATATAATGCTTTGATCCATGTTAAAAAGTGGGGTCCAAAACCCCATTTTTGTAATGAATATTGCATATATTGCCAGGATACTGTGTCAAATGCCCTCTTAATATCGAGAGATAGAAAACATAAAGGGATTTTCCGTTTTTTAGCAATATGTGCCAATAACACTGCCCTGCGTATATTATCGCCTGCCTGTCTATTTGGCATGAAGCCTACTTGATCTCTATGTATTAATTTTCCTATAATGCTATTGAGGCGTTTTGCTATTATTTTTGCTAATAATTTAATATCGAGGTTTAACAGAGAGATAGGCCGATAATTCACACAGGAAGTATCATCAGAAAGGGGTTTTGGGATCATACAAACAATTGCCATTAGTGTTTCTTGCCGAAAAGAATGTCCATCTAGAAGTTTGTTAAAAGTTTCAGTGAGAATGGGAGAGAGTATTTTTGAGAATGTTTTATAGTATAAAGCCGAGTAGCCATCTGGGCCTGGTCTTTTGTTAAGTTTTAGGTCTTTTATGGCGTTAGCAACTTCATCTATAGTTATAGGCTCATCCAAACTGCTTTTTTGATTCTGAGATAACTCAGGTAAGGTTATTTTTGAGAAGAAGGATTCAGCCTCTGTAGGATTAAATTCATTGTTTGTCTTGTATAAAGTTGCGAGATGTGAGTGAAATTTATGGACTATTTTAACTGGATTACAAGTGTAAACATTTTTTGATAATTTCAAACATATTGGTTTGAAAGATTTGTTAGTTGAATTTAATGCCCGAGCCAAATATGTACCTGGTTTGTTTGTATTCATGTAGAAATTGTGTTTGGAGCGTTTGAGGGATTTATCAACTGACTCAGTGAGAAATAGATCGTATTCCAATCTAGATTTTTCCAGATGAGATTTTGTACTCTGAGATGGATTATCTTGAAATGATATGTAGGCTGCATTAAAATTGAGTTCTATTTTTTTTGCTAGATTTTTGCTTTCCCGTTTAAATAGTGCCATTTGTCTTTGTATTGTACCACGCAAGACAGGCTTATGAGCTTCCCACAGTGTTATTGGGGAGATGTCTGTTGTATTATTAATTGATATGTATTCCTTTAAAGCTTGTTCAATGGCCATCTGATGTAGTGGGTGTTTGAGCATTATGTCCGGTAAGTACCACGTTGGGTCATGCGCTTTTGGTATGGCTGAGGCTATAGTAGTGTATACTGCATTATGGTCAGACCACGGAATCGGAATTATATCTGATGCAATAATTTCTGGTATCATTCCTATTGTTAGAAAAATATGATCTATTCTGGTGAAGGTTTGATGAGGGTGCGAGAAATAAGTGAATTTCTTTTTCATTGGGTTACTTTCTCTCCACGAATCTACCAGATTGTATTTGGAAAGAAGTTGAGAAAAGGGTAATCTAGAGGTTATTTTGGATGGTGTAAAAGGTGATTTATCTAGAAATGGGAGGAGGACCTGGTTCGAATCCCCACACATTATCACTGTTCCTATTTTGTGTGTATTAATCACTTGTAATATATGTGAGAGGAATGGTGTAGGTTGTTTGTTAGGAGCGTAGTAGGAAATCACCGTGATTGCTGTATCCATTATATAACCCATGAGTATCAGGTATCTACCTTCTGGGTCTTTAATTTCTGATGATAAGGTGAATGGTGTGGATCGGTGAAATGCAATTAGAGTTCCCCTTTGCTTGGTACAGGCAGAAGCCGTGTAAATTTGTTGATAAAAAGGAGAAATATATTTTGGAGTAGAATCTTTGGTGAAGTGTGTTTCTTGGAGGCATACTATGTGAGCCTTCTTGTTATGGAAAGTACGGAAGGCTTTGGTCCTTTTTTGAGGGACATTTATTCCCTGAACATTCAGGGAAAGTATATTCAGTGGTGCCATGGCAATAGATCAAGTAGTTTTGACTTACTTTTTGTTATGCAGAGCTGACTGCGCAGATCAACCTGTGTGGACTGAAGAGATGAATAGATAGAAAAGAAACCAGTGAATTCTGGAGTAAAGAGTAAACAAAAAACATATGAGATTAGATGATACATTGTATAAATTATTTTTTGCAAGTAATCACAATTTACCCGTGAAAGAGAATAAATATCTCTCTCAGGGGAATAAGTGCCTTCGTCACACTCCCACATAATATGGTTGGGAGAATGAGGAGGGCTAATGGGGGTACACGGATCTTCCGCTTACAGGAGAGAAGTGCTATGTCAAAAGACATCAAAATGATGTTTCATTAGTTGGAGTGCAGAATATAGTTTTTGTTGAAATTATTTATTCCAGGGTGGTTGTATATGGTTAGTCTTGCCCTAGGCTAAATAATTCAGTTAGAAAGGTACTGTTAATAACTTTGGTATTGATGAAGATAGTTTGAATTATTTTGGGATTTTAACCCTTTTAGAGTAAACAATTACATATTTTATTCATATGTAACTGTTTAGATATGTTAACTCATAAAATTGAGGTTGTATTGCTTCAGATTAGAATAAACAAAAACATAATTCTAGGAAATAGTTAGGTAATAATATATTTGTTTTAAGAAAAGAAAGAAAAAAAAAAAAAAAAAAAAGCGCTTCCATTACTTCTGGATTATTGAACATATTTGTCCTAAAAAGTAATAAATCTATTGTTATTACCTGATAATATATAACTGAACAAGAATTTCCTTATTTCACTTATATATTCTAAGGCTATATGAATCAGAAGTAATAAGAAATATAACTGGAATGTAACATGATCCCTCACAGTGTGTGACTATCAGAATGCAGTTACATTCAGTTATAAATATAGGTTTTTTATAGAGAACCATCTCTTAGTATAATAAATGAAGAGATATCAGGAATTAGGATGTCAGTCCATTGAATCTTCTTGGTCCATGGATGATGTGGCATAACGGCCTCTTTTGTGAGAATGATGATTCCCATTTTGTTCTGAAATTTTCTGGGTGCTGCCTGAAGGTGAAGATGATGCCATTCTTCTGCGTGTGGGAGTGTTGCTGCTTGTGGGTTCTGTCAGATTTAATTTTAAAAGGGTTTGTTGTAGTTCATCTGCTGATCTGCTTCTGTAAATTGTACCTTGGTAGTTAAATCTGACTGAAAAGGGGAAGCCCCATTGATACATAATGTTGTGGCGTTGCAGTTCCATTAATTGGGGTTTCATGGATCGTCTTTTAGTAATAGTAAGTTGGGATAGGTCAGCAAAAATTTGATAATTGTGTCCTTGAAAATTAAGTTCCTTTTTTTCTCTTGCAGCAATTAGTATTTGTTCTTTCGTTCTGTAATAATGAAATTTTGTGATTATATCACGTGGGGGTCTATCTTTCTTTTTGGCTGTGAGGGCTCTGTGTACTCTGTCCAGTTCTAAACGTTCAATAGGGATATCTGGCTTTAGTTCTTGTAATAGAGCAGTAATAGTAGATTGCAGGTCTGTCACAGTTTCAGGTATTCCCCTTATGCGCAAGTTTGAACGTCTGGCTCTATTTTCGTAATCTTCAAGCTTAGTTTGAAGTATTAAATTCTCTTTTTTTAATTGTTCCAATTCTGTTATATTTTCTTGGGTTGTAATTTCAATTTCATCCATTTTTATTTCTAAGGCTGCGGTGCGGTTTCCCAGCTCTCTTATTTCTTTGGTTAGGCTTTTTGTTATTTGGTCTGAGGTTTGTTTTAAAGCCTTATGAAGCATCTTTTCAAATTGTAATAATATTACTGGGGATACTGAGGAGGCTTGTGGAGAAGTTTGTGAGAGGATTTGTTCTGTATCTGACTCAAATGGAGAGTCTTGCTGTGACATTTTCTGTCTGTGAGAGCGCCCTGATGCTTTATCTTGTGAGGTGACTGGAGCTGCTTCAGCTGCAGTGAGTGCCTGTGAGCTCTTTGTGAGGTGATTTTTATTTCTGCCACGGTTTCTTCCCAGTACCATATTTCCTGCCCAAACTTTCACAGTTTGTTCCCTGGGGCAAAAAGGTTCAAATGGATACCTTTTGAGCCTGCAGGCTCCGCTTTGTCCTTCTCTTCTCTCCTCAGCGGTGTGGAGCTCTAACAATGCATGTCTGCTCCGCTAGGCTTGGCCTCCTGCCCCCCATTACATTACAGTTTCAAGCACTGAGCGGCTCCTACATGCCTCGCTGACTGCTCAATGTGAAACTTCCCCTCTCCTATATCAGTGCCAATCAGTGCAGCCTATCAATGCCCATCAATGCTACCTATCAGTGCCAATCAGTGCCACCTGTCAGTGCTAATCAGTGCCTGTCAGTGCCAATCAGTGCCCATCAGTGCCACCTGTCAGTGCCAACCAATGCCACCTATCAGTGACAATCAGTGCCAACTGTCCGTGCCAATCAGCGCCACATGTCAGTGCCAATCAGTGCTGCAAATCAGTGGCAACCAATGCCACCTATCAGTGCCCATCAGTGCTGTCTATCAGTGCCAATCAGTGCCACCTATCTGTGCCCACCAGTGCTGCCTATCAGTGCCAATCAGTGCTTCCAATCAGTGCCATCTATTAGTCCCCATCAGTGCTGCTTATCAGTGCTGCCTATCAGTGACCATCAGTGCTGCCAATCAGTGTTGGCTATCAGTACCCATCAGTGCTGCCAATGAGTGCCAATGAGCGCCCATCAGTGCTGCCTTTCAGTGCCGCCTATCATTGCCAACCAATGCCATCAATCAGTGCCCATCATTACTGCCTATCAGTGCCACCTATCAGTGCCCATCTGCCAATCAATGCCATCTATCAAGCCAATCAGTGCTGCCAATCAGTGCTGCCTATCAGTGCTTCCAATCAGTGCCACCTATCAGTGCCAATCAGTGCCCATCAGTGCTGCCTATCAGTGCTGCCAATCAGTGTCTATCAGTGCCATCTATCAGTGCCCATCAGTGCTGCCTATCAGTGCAAATCAGTGCTTGCAATCACTGCCAATCAGTGCTGCCTATCAGTGCTTCCAATCAGTGCCCATCAGTGCAGCCTATCAGTGCCCATCTGTGTTGCCAATCAGTGTTGCCTATCAGTGCCATCTATCAGTGCCCATCACTGCTGCCAATCAGTGTTGCCTATCAGTGATGCCTATCAGTGACAATCAGTGCCCATCAATGCAGCATATCAGTGCCTATCTGTGCTTCCAATCAGTGCCCAGTAGTGCTGCCTATCAATGCCCATCAGTGCCACCTAGCAGTGCCCATCAGTGCCACCTAGCAGTGCCCATCAGTGCTGCCCATCAGTGCCACCCATCAGTGCTGCCTATAAATACCAATCAGTGCTGCCACTTAGTGCCACCTATCAGTGCCTATCAGTACTGCCCATCAGTGCTGCCCACCAGTACCGCCTATCAATGGCCATCAGTGCTGCCTATATATGCCCATGAGTGCTGCCAATCAGTGTGACCTATCAGTGCCCATCAGTGCTGCCAATCAATGTTACCTATCAATGACAATCAGTGCCCATCAGTGCTGCCTGTCGGTGCAGCCTAGCAGTGCCCATCAGTGCTGCTTATCAGTGCCGCCTATCAGTGCTGCCTATCAGTGCCAATCAGTGCTGCCAATTAGTGCCAATCAGTGCTTCCTATCAGTACCATCAAGCAGTGCCTATCAGTGCCCATCAGTGCTGCCAATCAGTGCCAATCAGTGCTGCCCACCAGTACCGCCTATCAGTGGCCACCGGTGCTGCCTATCAGTGCCCATGAGTGCTGCCAATCAGTGTCACCTATCAGTGGCCATCAGTGCTGGCTATCAGTGCTGCCTATCAGCGCCCATGAGTGCTGCCTATCAGTGCCAATCGGTGCACTGAGTGCAGGAATGGGGAGATGAACTCAGCAATCAGGCACATTGTCTATGGGGGGCCGGCCTGGTGGGGTACAACTAAAATCCGTCTCTTTATTATTGCACATGAAAATCTTTAGTATAATAGGTAATCACCACACTACTATTTACAATAAACTACTGGAGGTAAAATAAAAAAGTGTCAGTAAAAGGCCTGCCGCTTGACACTGTTATGTGTTGACACACCAAAAAAAAAAATGCAGCGCTAACTTACTGATCAATAACTTAACAATAATGGTGGAACCCTCTAATGTACGGAAATCTCAATAGGCTTCTATATTACCACAATACCGGTCTCTGTGATATAGTTACATAGATTGTCAGGTTGAAAAAAGACACAAGTCCAAATGACTTACAGAGACACCCATTCTAAGGCTTCAAAGAGAACTAAAAAGAATAATAAACTGACGAGCGGGACAACCTTGTGGACCATACCTCTACCTTTCAACACTTTTTCTTCTTTCTCTTTCCTTTTCTCCACCTTACGATTAAAGCTCATTATCAGAATTTATTTGACCTATATACACTCTACTTGTAAACAATATGTATAGTAGGTATAAATCATTTAAATACCTACAAAAGTAACTAAGGAAATTATATATATCTTTAATTTAGGTTTACATGAACCCAATGTTTAATATTTGAAATTTCATGATATTTACCTATATAAACCCTACTGTAAAACAATGAGCTTACTTTATAGATCCTTGTAAACTTACTTTATGTATCTTTATAACATTGTATACTCAATAAACTCCTTTTGACAAGAAAAAAAGACACAAGTCCATCCAGTTCAACCATAAAAATAAATAAATAAATAAAGAATGATATTAAACAATCCCATATACCCAATCCTATACCCACAGTTGATCCAGAGGATATGTAACATCCCATATAATACACATCAAACTGAAAAAAGAAATAAAAAATGAAACTTAGCGGGGATGGTGGAAATCCCTCCTATAAATATTTGCCATACAGATTAACTTCAAGTGCAAAAATTCCAGTGATATGTGATTTCACATGTAATACACATCAAAATGAGAATAAGACATATGTTTTTAAAAAACTTAGCAAGGATGGTGGAAACCCCTCCACAGATAATTGCAATACAAATTAACTTCAAGTGCAACAACTTTTTAGTTGGAAGGTTCACACCGTTATAGCACTTTTGCACTGGATTTTTTATTTTTTAGATTGTTACACTTAATTTTATATGTTTTAGTTACTATTATAATGTGAATTTTTCACTTGAAGTTAATTTTCCACCGCCCCTACTAAGTCCATGTCTTTATGAACCTTGCATTGTGCACTGGTGCTCAGTCAAGTTGGAACAGGAAGGGGTCATCCCCACACTCTTCCCACAAAGTTGGGAGCATGAAATTGTCCAAAATGTCTTGGTATGCTGACGCCTTAAGAGTTCCCTTCACTGGAACTAAGGGGCCAAGCCCAACCCCTGAAAAACAACCCTACAACATAATCCCCCCTCCACCAAATGATTTGGACCAGTGCACAAAGCAAGGTCCATAAAGACATGAGTGAGAGAGTTTGGTGTGGAGGAACTTGACTTGCCTTTACATTAGAGTGGAGACTGCAAGCCAGGCCTTGTCATCCAACATCAGTGCCTGACCTCACAAATGCGCTTCTGGAAGAATGGTCAAACATTCCCATAGACACACTCCTAAACATTGTGGACAGCCTTCCCAGAAGAGTTGAAGCTGTTATAGCTGCAAAAGGTGTGCGCCAACTCAATATTGAACACTACGGACTAAGACTGGGATGAGTGAGCTATGAGTAAGCACTCAGTCCTGAGTGCGAAACGCGTCAGCTTACCTGTACTTTCTGCATGACAGTCTTGTCATTTTGATGATCCCATTTTTTCAATAAAGTGAAATTTTTTGACTACATCCGGTGTGCGGCATCCAAATCTTCTCCTCCATTCAAGCCTGCTTTGTCTAGCATTCAGCCAGCACCTGGAGCTCTTCTGCTCTGAAACTTCCACTTACACCTGGGTCAGTGTCAGCCTGAGCGGTGGAAACACTTTCTTTGCTTGTCTGCATCTAAGGATACAAGCCTTCCCAGAAGAGTTGAAGCTGTTATAGCTGCAAAAGGTGTGCGCCAACTCAATATTGAACACTACGGACTAAGACTGGGATGCCATTAAAGTAAAGTTCATGTGCGTGTAAAGGCAGGCGTCCCAATACTTCTGGTAATTTAGTGTAAACACACACACACACACACATATATATATATATATATATATATATATATATATATATATATATATATATATATATATATATATACATGCGTGTTTGAGCTTTGGGGTGCACACCCTAATGCAATAGGCTGTGCATGCCTATGTGTGTGATGCCAATATCATGTGACCTGGCTATCTGTGAGAACAAGAAAGCCTGTGTTAGCTGGCTTTCCCCAGATAGACAGTGTAAGAGGGAAGGATCTGTGCATACAGGATAAAACAGCATTTTTACACAATGCAGAGGATTAACCCCTTAAGTTCCACAGTGAGTATAACAACCATGCTATGCTACATATACAGACATATTTACTGTTGTGGGTTTAGTAACACTTTAAACATGAATATACACCCTACACCCTCCCACCCTAGTCCCTTCTACACCTGTTAAAGTGGTTGTAAAGGCAGAAGCCATGTGTCCACGAGTGCCTCGGCCGTCCGTGACTCTCCCTCCTGATTGGCTGAGACACAGCAGCGGCGCCATTGGCTCCTGCTGCTGTCAATCAAAGTCAGTTAGCCAATCAGGAGATAGAATGGGTGGGGCCGAACCGGGGCTCCGTGTCTGAATGGACACACTGAGCTGTAGCTCGGTTCGGGTGCCCCCATAGCAAGCTGCTTGCTGTGGGGGCACTCGACAGGAGAGAGGGGCCAGGAAAGCTGAAGAGGGACCCGAGAAAAGGAGGATCTGCCCTGCTCTGTGCAAAACCAGTTCACAGAGCAGGTGAGTATAACATGTTTGTTATTTTTTATAGAAAAAAACAAGACTTTACAATCACTTTATTGCCAGTTAAAAAGCACCTGCATCCCACAAAAGGGGGAAAGGGGAACTAACACAATATTTTTGACAAAGCTTTAGAAAATACAGTACATTATTTTGGAAAGGCTTTTCCGCTGATGAAAACAATGCATCAGTGACCAGTGTCAGTAGCATTTTATTAACCCCCTTCATGCTGCACCTTACTAACAGCATTGTTAATTAACGCCTTCACCCTCCCCCCAAAGAGTAGCCCACTACAGTTCACTGGAAAAGCCTTATGACAGACACTGTATCATGTACACGGGACGTTGTTTAACCTCTCCGGAACTATTTAATTGACAGCTAGAAACTGACATCTAAAAACGTCCGTTTATCCGCGTTTACATGCCGCATTTAGCCACATTTGTGCCTAGAAGCGTTAAAAAAAAAAATATATATATATATATATATATATATATATATATATATATATATATATATATATATATATATATTTTTTTTTTTTTGTTAAAATGAAAAACATCTGTTTCCACGTTTAGCCACGTTTAGCCACGTATAGAAGCGTTTGGTGCTTGAAATGCCTCTAAACTCAGTGTCTGAACTCATTTTTTTGCTTTCTAAAAAAGGCCTCTAAACTCAACTGCCTAGAAACGACTACAGTGCCTGCAAAAGTATTCACCCCTCTTGTCTTTTTACCTATTTTGTTACATTACAGCCTTTAGTTTGTTTTTTTTAATCTGAATTATATGTGAAGAATCAGAACACAATAGTCTAAGTTGGTGAAGTAAAATTAGAAAAATATATACATAAAACTATTTTTCAGAAATAAAAAACTGATAATTGGCGTATGTATTCACCCCCTTTGTTATGAAGCCCATAAAAAGCTCTGGTGCAACCAATTATTTTCAGAAGTCACATAATTAGTGAAATGATGTCCACCTGTGTGCAATCAAAGTGTCACACGATCTGTCATTACATATACACACCTTTTTGAAAGGCCCCAGAGGCTTCAACACCTAAGCAAGAGATACCACTAACCAAACACTGCCATGAAGACCAAGGAACTCTCCAAACAAGTAAGGGACAATGTTGTTGAGAAGTAAAAGTCAGGGTTAGGTTATAAAAAAAATATCCAAATCTTTGATGATCCCTAGGAGCACCATCAAATCTTTCATAGCCAAATGGTAAGAACATGGCACAACAGCAAACCTGCCAAGAGATGGCCACACACCAAAACTCATGGACCGGGCAAGGAGGGCATTAATCAGAGAGGCAGCACAGAGACCTAAGGTAACCCTGGAGGAGCTGCAGAGTTCCACAGAAGAGACTGGAGTACATAGGACGACAATAAGCAGTACGCTCCATAGAGTTGGGCTTTATGGCAGAGTGGCCAGAAGAAAGCCATTACTTTCAGCAAAAAATAAAATGACATGTTTTGAGTTTGCAAAAAGGCATGTGGGAGACTCCCAAAATGTATGGAGGATGGTGCTCTGGTCTGATGAGACTAAAATTGAACTTTTTGGCCATCAAAGAAAACGCTATGTCTGGCGCAAACCCAACACATCACATCACCCAAAGAACACCATCCCCACAGTGAAACATGGTGGTGGCAGCATCATGCTGTGGGGATGTTTTTCAGCAGTCGGAACTGGGAAACTGGTCAGCGTTAAGGGAAAGATGGATGGTGCCAAATACAGGGACATTCTTGAGCAAAACCTGTACCACTCTGTGTGTGTGATTTGAGGCTAGGATGGAGGTTCACCTTCCAGCAGGACAATGACCCCAAACATATTGCTAAAGCAACACTTGAGTGGTTTAAGGGGAAACATGTAAATGTGTTGGAATGGCCTAGTCAAAGCCCAGACCTCAATCCAATAGAAAATATGTGGTCAGACTTAAAGATTGCTGTTCACAAGCGCAAACCATCCAACTTGAAGGAGCTGAAGCAGTTTTGCAAGGAGGAATGGGCAAAAATCCCAGTGGTAAGATGTGGCAAGCTCATAGAGACTTATCCAAAGCGACATGGAGCTGTGATAGCTGCAAAAGGTGGCTGTACAAAGTATTGACTTTAGGGGGGTGAATAATTATGCACATTGACTTTTTCTGTTATTTTGTCCTATTTGTTGTTTGCTTCACAATAAAAAAAAATTAAAAAATCTTCAAAGTTATGGGCATGTTCTGTAAATTAAATGATGCAAATCCTCAAACAATCCATGTTAATTCCAAGTTGTGAGGCAACAAAACATGAAAAATGCCAAGGGGGGCGAATACTTTTGTAAGGCACTGTATAAACGACCCTGTGTACATGTACTGATAGGATAATAGAGGTGAGTTCAGGAGCACTTGAAAAGAATGCCCAACTGCTCATAAACATCCGTTTAGCAGCAGCAGTGTACATGAGGCCTTACACAACATTACACTGTTAATGTGTCAACAAGTAATGATTAGGAGGATCTACCAGCCAGTGCCTAAGTTGTTGCTCACTTGCACACACGCTCCCCATCTCCCAGTCTCTGAATGACGTTACATTAGAGGCTGGGACTAGAAATCATCTGTCGGGCGGAGATCACTCCTTTTAGACTATTGCTGGGTGCAGGTGTGCACTAGGTACACTGCAGCAGCTCTGCAAATGTGCACTGTCTGTTCTGGGCAGCGGCGGTGATCGGTCTACTGGCTGCGCAAGGTTGAAGCAAGACTGTAGCAGCACCGCCTGCTCTCTGAGTCTGCACTCCACCTGTGTCCCCCTATCCAGTAAATTGTTGCGCTCGGAGCTGCTGCTCCTTCTGTCCCCTTTGCCCCACCCCTGAGTGTGCTACATATTCTTGGGTGACCACCTCTGTTTACTGTTCAGACCCAACAGTTCTTTTTAGGAGTACTTTTTGTGTGTAACAGTGTAGTTGCTGTTTGGCTCAGGCTGCTGCCAAATGCCCCTCCCCCCTTTCTTTTTTTTTTTTGATCTTTTTATTATCTACCTTATATACTGTATGTGTGTATATATACTATAAATATATATTCTGAATGCTTTCAGAAATAGTAGAATTAATAGTTTATTTTTATCAATTAACAAAATGAAAAGTAAATTAAGACCCCTTTCACTCTGGGGCGCTGCTCTGGCAGGGCGTCACAAAAAGTCCAGCCAGCAGCTTCTTTGCAGCGGTGGAGGAGCGGTGCATACACTGCTCCTCCACCGCTCCTCCCCATTGAAAACAATGGGGCAGTGCTGCTATACCGCCGGCAAAGCGCCGCTACATCGGCATTTTGTGGGTGGATTTAACTCCTTTTCGGCCGCTAGCAGGGGTTAAAACCGCCCCGCTAGCGGCCGAATAGCACAACTAAAACTATGATAAAGCTGCACTAAAAATAGCGCCAATTTACCGCTGACACCCGGGGCAGCTCAATGTGAAAGGGGTCTAACAGAAGAGAAATGCAAATCAAATCAATATTTGGCATGACCACCCTTTGCCTTCAAAACAGCATCAATTCTTCTAGGTACACTTGCACACAGTTTTTCAAGGCACTCGACAGGAACTTGGAAAATGAACTACAGATCTTCTGTGGATATAGGCTGTCCCAAATCCTTCTGTCTATTCATGTAATCCCAGACAGACTCGATGATGTTGAGATCAGGGCTCTGTGGAGGATAAACCATCACTTCCAGGAGTCTACATTCTTCTTTACGCGATAGATAGATCCTAATGACATTGACTGTATGTTTGGGATTGTTGTCCTGCTGCAGAATAAATTTGGGGCCAATCAAAAGCCTTTCTGTTCGAATGGCATGATGGATAATCTGCCTGTATTTTCTCAGCATTGATGACGCCATTGATCTTCTATCTCCATTTGCAGAACTTTCAAGGAATCTCCACCATTCTTCACTGTTGCATGCAGACACTCATTATTGTACCTCTCTCCTGCCCTTCAGCAAACAAACTGCCTCCTGCTACAGCCATATATTTAACATTTTGCCTCATCAGTCCAGAGCACCTGCTGATATTTTTCTGCACCCCAGTCCCTATGTTGTCATGCATAGTTGAGTTGCTTATCCACTTTGGAGGTATGACTTTCTGGCTGCGATTTTTCCATGTAGACCAATTCTGGCCAGACTTATCTGGCCAGTAGATGGGTTTACCTGGGCCCCACTGGTTTCCACCAGTTCTGTGCTTATGGCACCTTCCAAAGTCGAAGGGAAGTAAGCATCCCAACCTGCAGAAACTCATTTCAGGGAGATGGCAAACTCATTTCAGGGAGGTGGCGCTTCGCGTCCGCAAACGTCCAGCCCCCCCATGGCAAAATATTTTTTAAATCACTTTCTCCGTATTTTTTCGCAGTGCTTCTGGGGAGGGGGGGGTGGTATGTGGCAGTGGGCGGTGTCAGTAGTTTTTTTATTTTTAACAATTGATTTTTTTTACAATTTAATTTGTTTTTAATTTTTTTCACAATGCTTTTTTTTTTGGGGGGGGGGGGGGTTGGGGCAGTGGACAGTGTTGGTAGGGCAGGGGAGAGTGGTGTCAGTAGTTTAGTTTATTTTTTTACACTTTTTCAGTTTTTAGAATTTTTTTACAATATTTTTTTTAATATTTTTTGGGGGGCTTTGGTGAGATGTCAGGGGTCTAAACAGAACCCTGACATCTCCCCTTTGAGACAGACAAAGGGACTGAGGACACATTCCCTAGTCCCTTTCTCAGCACTAAAGATGAATGAACAGGAGACAGAGCCTCCTGTCCATTCATTAATTGAGCAGAGTATTCAGTAGCAGTTTACTCTGCTCAGTAATCAGTATCACAGGACACAGGAGCGATCTCCCTCACTGTGTCTTATTACTAGTTCCCCCCACAGCTGGCGGGAGAGGATAGGTAGGGGGCCGGCTGCGGGGATGAGGGGGGAGAAGGGGGGAAGAGAACAGGGGGAGGGGAGGAGAACAGTGAGGGGCAGAGAAGGACACGGAGGGGGACGGGGGAGGAGCACTCAGAGCAGCTGGGGATGATCGGTGCGGCTGGAAGGACAGCTGTGATCACCGATCTCCCTGTATAGCTTTTTAGCTGTCAGGCGCGGGAGGGAGAGAAGGAGAAGCGGCTGTCAGCTAAAAATCTATACAAAGGAGATCGTGATCACAGTTGATCTCCGTTGCACCGATCATTCACGGGAGATCAGGAGGCGCTTGCGGGTGTGCGGGAGCCGCCACAGAAATGCGGGAGTCTCCCGCACCTTCCGGGAGAATTAAGATGTCTGTAAATGTCCAATAAAGATTTCTAATGATCCTGGGAAACAGAAAAGCCATCCTGGTCTGTGCTTTCAGAGTTGCTGGATACTACATTAATTACAGACTGACACAGACAGGTAGTTTCACAAATCTAGTATTGCTGGCACTAATCCAGCTTGTTCTACAAATATATTTTAGCAATTCACCTTAATGGCAGCTGCCATGGCTTGAATCAAGAGCATTTGAGCTTGCCTGGTGGGGGGTTCTGGTTCCTGCTGGGCTGGACAGTGATCGTGCTGATGTGTGCAGAGTGATGAACTTTCTCTGCCAGCTCTGTCCATCACTACTGCTGCTCAGACCATACAAGCCTCTATCCAGCCAGACACACTTTAACAGCATCCAACCTGGGAAGGATCGTTCTTCTGTCTGGACACTGGTATAGCTGCAGAAAGGAGGGACACAGTGTGCACAGACACAACCTCAGCCCAGTGTGCGAGCTGTAGCAGAGTGTTGGGCATGGAGTGGTGTGACTGCCAGAGGATTGCAATGAAGAGATCCTCAGCATGTAATGAGCATAGGGCCCGACGCCTCCCCTCCTGACAAGTGGGCGGAGGCCCACCCCTGCTTCCGGCTCTGTCCTCCTGTCACTCAGCCATAGACAGAGCAGCCCGAACGGCCGTACTCCATTCGGCCGCTCGGGCTGCTCTGTCTGTGACTGAGTGACAGGCTCAGCCGGGAGATCACCCAGCGATCGCGGGTGTCCGGGAACCCGCACCCGAATGCAGGAGAGTCCTGCGACTCGCAGGAGAGTTGAGATGTCTGCTTTCATCTGCTGTATTGTTTCCTTGGCTGACCACTGCCTTTAAGCACCTTAACGTTGCCCATTTCTTTGTGCTTCTTCAGAAGAGCATGGACACCACATCTTAAAATTCCAGTCTGCTTTGCAATGTTTGCCTGGAAGAGACCTTGCTGATGCAGTATAACTACCTTGTGTCTTGTTGCTGTACACAGTCTTGCCATGGTGTATGACCTGTGATATGAAACTGTGCTCCACAACCTCACCTTAGTTTCAGAGTTTGGCTGTTCCTCACCCAATTTTAAGTCTCCTACACAGCTGTTTCTCTTCCAGTTCTCTTTCAGTTAGTGACTATGTTTCAACCTACATATGAAATTGATAATCATTAGCACCTGTTTGGTATAATTGGGTAGCTACACCAAATATTAATTTGATTTTGATTTTTCTTCTGTTAGCTATGTAGCGGTGTAGTTGTCACTAGTAACAAACATCCACCATATCACCCTGTTGTCTAGGGCTGAAACAACTAATCGATTAATCGTCAACTAATCGATTATGAAATTAATCGATTACTATTTTCATAATCGATTAATCGGCCAGTAACATAATGGGGTTAAAAATAATAAAATTAGCCCTTTATAGTACAAAAAGAGCAAATAATTACTACTGTAAATATTACTTTCACAGTTCTACAGTAAAAAAAATGAACCCCTTACAGTAGCGATTTGCTTTTTTTGTACTATGAAGGGCTCATTTTAGTTTTTTTTAACCCTATTATGTTACTAAACATCTTAGACCTGGTTCACATCTTTGTGTTTTTTGGTGCTTTTTGCAGAAACGCACTAAAGTTCATTTAACATGGTTTCCTATGGGACACGTTCACATCTATGCTTTTTTTTTCAGCCGCTGCGTATTTGGAAAGGGTCAAGGACTTTTTTTTTTTTTAACGCAAAACGGTGCTTTTTTGGTTCAATATACTTCAATGGAGAAGCTGCAGAAAAGCATGTAATGCGTTTTTGTAGCAATTTGTATTTTTTAATCTGCCCAACAACAAATTGCCCAAAAAATGTATTTTTCTTCTCATAGTGTATACAGTATATCTCCTCTAATAGTGTATATACAGTATATCTCTTCTGTCTGTTATTCTCAGAGTGGATTCAATATTTTGCTCCCTAACCATATAGTTAATTGTTTATATTTACCACTGCATAGAGATATTTAAGAATAAATTGCTTTTTTTTAAAAACTTTACATATTAACTAAATTATACACCACACTTTTTTTTTTAAGGTTATTAACCGATTAATCGATTAATCGAAACAATAATCGACCAACTAATCGATTATGAAAATAATCGTTAGTTGCAGCCCTACTGTTGTCAGACCTCCATATATCACATCTGAGGCAATGAACAGTCTTTTGCTTTGTTTTGTTTTTGTTTATTGGGGGTATAACTTGGTTGGGGAAAGGGGTATATGGGATGCCCATAGATCAGATCACTTTGCCATCATATTTAAAGACTTCATAGCTTAGAACTTAGTTTGAGCCTTAAGGAATGATGCGCATGTGTAACAGCTACAGTCTCTTCCCTGCATCACCATGCAGACTATTGCTCTTCTTCTGCGTAACTCCTGCAGACTATTGCTCCCAGAAATTCCTCATCAGTTACTGTGTAAAGATAAGGACTTCACCCATGACCGTGTAAGGGTGAAGTTTCCAGAAATCCTCTCTTCCTGCACAAACTTATACTGTAGCACATCAATTTGTTGTCACATCTTCTTCTGTATGCAAAAGAATCCACTCTGTCCCACTCTGTCCCTGATGCTGACTCTGAGTTATTGTTGCTACTAGGCCAGAGTCCTGCAGTACCTCTCCTCGGAGGCCTAGTAGGTTAATAACATGTGCTGAATGGTGGACCAATGTTCCCAGCTATCCCAGCTTGCAAATCCTGTGCCCTCAGGCCACATCGATTTGACACTATTCCCCACAGACTCTCCTCTGATCCAGGACTTCTTATCAATGACCGTGTAATGATAAGGACTTCACCAATGACCGTGTAAAGGTGAAGTTTCCTCACAGATTTCCTGGCATGTCTCCACATCTAGCCCTCCACTGTGGTACACTCACCAACCTTTCTCTGCCCTGAGTCCATGATGGAGAACTTAACCGGACCGTACATTCCGACAGTTTCTCCTGCCCCTCTGCTCCAGGAATTCCTCATCAACAACCATGTAATGATGCGGACTGCACCAATGACCGTGTAAAGGTGAAATTCCCTCACAACTCTCCCGGGCCCCCTCCTGCGATCGGCGCACACCCCCCCCCCCCCCGATGGGGATGACCTCCTGCTGCTGTCTAGTACACCATTCTCCACTTCTCCCAGTCAACAACTCCTCCCAGTGGCCTGTTACCTCAGCTTATATAGGAGGCCCCCTCCCTGCCAATTCCAGTTGGGGATTGGTCAGGGTTCCCACATGAGCTGCCTGCCACTCCAATTCTAGGCCCTGCCCCTCTTCCAGAACATTCTCCCTGTAAGCAGTGGAGGCGCCTCAGAACTAGAGCACAGATGGTCACACCCACTGCTACACTAACCACTCCCTGCCCCCAGCTCAAAACAGACAGGCCTAGCTCAAAGCATAGGCCTGCCTAAATTTACCCGTGCTGACAGTTTCTCTAGCAAAAAAATCCTATGCTGGCACCTGCCTATGGTAGAGGGTGCTACAGCTAGTTTTGCATTTTGTAAATTGATAAAAAAAAAAAAACTATTAAAAAAATATATTTTTGAAAGAATTCTTACTTTACAACATTTCTTCACACCTGCCTAAAATGTTTGCACCGTACAGTATATGTATTTTTACCTGCTAGTCAAAAAAAAAAAAAAACTATAGTTGGGGTTTAATGGATAGGGAGGAAAATAGTAAAAGGCTGAGGGGTCATTGTCAGCATTCCAACACTACAAGGAATGTAATAAGAAATGTAAGAGCATAATCGGGGCAGCTAAAAAAAGACCACGAAAGGCACATAGCAGAGGAGAGTAAAAAAAATCTCAAGAAATTGTTTAACCACTTGCCGACCGCCGCACGACGATGTACGTCGGCAGAATGGCATGGGCAGGCAAAAGGACTTGCAGGTACGTCCTTGCCTTCCCGCGGAAGGGGGGTCCGATCGGACCCCCCCCCGGTGCCTGCGGCGGTCGGATTCTCGTCAGGAGCGATGAGAGGTGAGGGGGAGGCCACTCATTCGTGGCTCCCCCCTTGTGATCGCTCCTGGCGAATGACAGGCTTCCTCGGCTTCTGCATAGTAAACAGAAGCGGAGAAAGTGATGTCATCTTTCCTCGGCTCGGTATTTTCTGTTCCGGCGCCGAGGAGAGAAGACATCGCTATGTGTGCGCAAACACTACACACACAGTAAAACATGCCAGGCATACTGTACACCCCCCTTTACCCCCCGATCACCCCCTAATCACCCCTCCCCCCCGTCACACTGACACCAAGCAGTTTTTTTTTTTCTGATATAAAAATAATAAATAATAAAGTTTTAACCCCTTTATCACCCCCCATCGCCAGTGTCACTAAGCAATCATTTTTCTGACACTATTAGTGTCACTGGTGACGCTAGTTAGGGAGGTAAATATTTAGGTTCGCCGTCAGCATTTTATAGCGTCAGGGACCCCCATATACTACCTAATAAAGGTTTTAACCCCTTGATTGCCCCCTAGTTAACCCTTTCACCAGTGATCACCGTATAACTGTTACGGGTGATGCTGGTTAGTTCGTTTATTTTTTATAGTGTCAGGGCACCCGCCGTTTATTACCGAATAAAGGTTTAGCCCCCTGATCGCCCGGCGGTGATATAACTTAGGTTTTAGGGTCAGATAAGGTCTGCGTTGCCCCAGGCAGCGTCAGGTTAGCGCCAGTACCGCTAACACCCACGCACGCAGAATACACTTCCCTTAGTGGTATAGTATCCTAACGGATCAATATCTGATCCAATCAGATCTATACTAGCGTCCCCAGCAGTTTAGGGTTCCCAAAAACGCATTGTTAGCGGGATTAGCCCAGATACCTGCTAGCACCTGCGTTTTGCCCCTCCGCCCGGCCCAGCCCAGCCCACCCAAGTGCAGTATCGATCGATCACTGTCACTTACAAAACACTAAACGCATAACTGCAGCGTTCGCAGAGTCAGGCCTGATCCCTGCGATCACTAATGCCGCGTACACACGGTCGGACTTTACGGCGGACTTTGCCCGGCGGATTTTTCGACGTACTTTCCGACGGACTTTGTGAATGAACGGACTTGCCTACACACAATCCACCAAAGTCCGTCGAATTCGTACGTGATGACGTACGACCGGACTAAAACAAGGAAGTTCATAGCCAGTAGCCAATAGCTGCCCTAGCGTGCCTTTTTGTCCGTCGAACTAGCATACAGACGAGCGGACTTTTCGACCGGACTCGATTTCAACGGATAAATTTTAAACAAGTTTAAAATCTAAGTCCGTCCAACTTTTGAGAAAACAAAGTCCGCTGGAGCCCACACACATCGAATTGTCCGACGAAATCCAGTCCGCCGGGCAAAGTCCGCCGTAAAGTCCGCTCGTGTGTACGCGGCATAACAGTTTTTTTGGTAGCGTTTTGGTGAACTGGCAAGCACCAGCCCCTGGCAGCGTCAGGTTAGCGCCAGTACCGCTAACATCCACGCACGCACCGTACACCTCCCTTAGTGGTATAGTCAGGGCCGATCCTAGGGTCACCGGCGCCTGGGTGCAGAAATATTTCTGGCGCCCCCACATGGGTGTGGTCATCTTACCAACTCCTCCCCTTTACAAATGTTTCTTTGGCAACGACTCAAACACAGAGATGCTCCCCCAAGAAGTCTTTGTTACCCTGGGTTCCTCCCATGATCTTTTAACAATAAAAAAATACAGGAAGAGCGTACACTAATGAGACCTGGAGGGGAGTCTCCCTGATGCACACACAGAGGGCTGTCTGTTAGAAAGAGCCCCCAGACATAGTACAGGAGAAGGTCAGAGACTGCAGACATAGTACAGGAGATGATATCAGAGACTGAAGACATGATGCAAGAGATGGTCAGAGACTGCAGACATGATACAGGAGATGGTCAGAGACTGCAGACATGATACAGGAGATGGTCAGAGACTGCAGGCATGATACAGGAGATGGTCAGAGACTGCAGACATAGTACAGGAGATGGTCAGAGACTGCAGACACGGTACAGGAGATGGTCAGAGACTGCAGACACAATACAGGAGATGGTCAGAGACTGCAGACATGATACAGGAGATGGTCAGAGACTGCAGACATAGTACAGGAGATGGTCAGAGACTCCAGACATGATACAAGAGATGGTCAGAGACTGAAGACATAGTATAAGAGATGGTCAGAGACTGAAGACATAATACAGGAGATGGTCAGAGACTGCAGACATAATACAGGAGATGGTCAGAGACTGCAGACATAATACAGGAGGTGGTCAGAGACTGAAGACATGATACAGGAGATGGTCAGAGACTGCAGACATAATACAGGAGATGGTCAGAGACTGCAGACATGATACAAGTGATGGTCAGAGACTGCAGACATAGTACAGGAGATGGTCAGAGACTGCAGACATGATACAGGAGATGGTCAGAGACTGCAGGCATGATACAGGAGATGGTCAGAGACTGCAGACATAGTACAGGAGATGGTCAGAGACTGCAGACACGATACAGGGGATGGTAAGAGACTGCAGACACAATACAGGAGATGGTCAGAGACTGCAGACATAGTACAAGAGATGGTCAGAGACTGCAGACATAATACAGGAGATGGTCAGAGACTGCAGGCATGATACAGGAGATGGTCAGAGACTGCAGACATAGTACAGGAGATGGTCAGAGACTGCAGACATGATACAGGAGACTGAAGACATACTACAAGAGATGGTCAGAGACTGAAGACATAATACAGGAGATGGACAGAGACTGCAGACATAATACAGGAGATGGTCAGAGACTGCAGACATAATACACGAGGTGGTCAGAGACTGAAGACATGATACAGGAGATGGTCAGAGACTGCAGACATAATACAGGAGATGGTCAGAGACTGCAGACATGATACAAGAGATGGCCAGAGACTGCAGACATAGTACAGGAGATGGTCAGAGACTGCAGACATGATACAAGAGATGGTCAGAGACTGCAGACATAGTACAGGAGATGATCAGAGACTGCAGTTCCTATGGATGTTAGTAGATAATGGCCGATCGGCCCTCTCACCTGACCCAGCGATACAGCAACAGTTCCTCTGATCAGGAGTCAGCTCACTCTGAATTGCCCGTGGCGACTCCGCTGGGTAGAGCCCAGATCTGTATTCTGGCAATTACTCCATTCCTTTCTCTGCCAGGGATGGTGCCAGGCTGTGTGGCTTTCCCTCTGGTGGCACAGGGCAGCGGGGTTCTCTCTCTGATGGTGTTCTCTCAGCACTGTCCTCTCCCTCTCGAGTCCTGGGTGTACTTCCCTGAAAGCTTTCCCGGGCTCCTGTCTCTCTCTCTCTCCCATTCAGCTGAGCATGCTGTGTGGGCTGCAGTTTTCGTGTTACAGTGGGGCTGCCAGTCCTCGGGACTACATGTCCCACAATCCTCTTCTCTGCTCCTTTTTCTATTCTGTTTCTTCCCTGGCTGATATGAAGGCGGGGAAGATACATAGTGGGCAGCTGTGCTGGTAAGCGCTGCTCACTAGTAAAGCAGCGCGAGAGGGAGGGGGGAAAGAAGAGCCTGCAACTGCATTGGCATCACTAGGGTTGGGGTCACCCCCCTCCACTAAGTATAGACCCCCCTTCGTCAGTGCAGAAACCACACTAAGTATAAACCCCTCCCTCAGTACAGACCTTCCTCAGTATAGACCTCCCCTCCATTAGTACAGATCCCCCCCAGGAAAACCCCTCTCCATTAGTACAGACTCCCCCCCGACAGATCTCCCCCTCCATTAGTACAGACCCCCCCATTAGCCCCGCCCCCCGCGCAACGTCACTGCACGGCTCTCTCCACACAGAGACCAGCTGCTCTGCCTCCAATCTCATCTCCGGCTGGCTGCTCTCCTTCTCTGACAGGAGGAGGGAGGGGCTTTAGCAGTAAACTCAGAGGCGCCTTTCTCCTTAGAACACCGGCGGAGAGCCACCGCCGGACACAAACAGGAGGAGGAGGGAAGGGAGCACTCTGGCGCCTCAGCGCCCCCCACCTCTCTGGCGCCCGGGTGCACTGCACCCCATGCACCCCGTCTGGGATCGGCCCTGGGTATAGTATCTGAACGGATCAATATCTGATCAGATCTATACTAGCGTCCCCAGCAGTTTAGGGTTCCCAAAAATGCAGTGTTAGCGGGATCAGCCCAGATACCTGCTAGCACCTGCGTTTTGCCCCTCCGCCCAGCCCAGCCCACCCAAGTGCAGTATCGATTGATCACTGTCACTTACAAAACACTAAACGCATAACTGCAGCTTTCGCAGAGTCAGGCCTGATCCCTGCAATCGCTAACAGTTTTTTTGGTAGCGTTTTGGGGAACTGGCAAGCACCAGCGGCCTAGTACACCCCGGTCGTAGTCAAACCAGCACTGCAGTAACACTTGGTGACTGGCGAGTCCCATAAGTGCAGTTCAAGCTGGTGAGGTGGCAAGCACAAGTAGTGTCCCGCTGCCACCAAGAAGAAGACAAACACAGGCCCGTCGTGCCCATAATGCCCTTCCTGCTGCATTCACCAATCCTAATTGGGAACCCACCACTTCTGCAGCGCCCGTACTTCCCCCATTCACATCCCCAACCAAATGCAGTCGGCTGCATGAGAGGCATTTTCTTTATGTCCTCCCGAGTACCCCTACCCAACGAACCCCCCCAAAAAAGATGTCGTGTCTGCAGCAAGCGCGGATATAGGCGTGACACCCGCTATTATTGTCCCTCCTGTCCTGACAATCCTGGTCTTTGCATTGGTGAATGTTTTGAATGCTACCATATACTAGTTGAGTAATAGCGTAGGGTACAGCATTGCACAGACTAGGCACACTTTCACAGGGTCTCCCAAGATGCCATCGCATTTTGAGAGACCCGAACCTGGAACCGGTTACAGTTACAAAGGTTACAGTTACAAAAAAAGTGTAAAAAAAAAAAAAAAAACACAAAAAAATATAAAATAAAAACAAAAATAGTTGTCGTTTTATTGTTCTCTCTCTCTATTGTTCTGCTCATTTTTACTGTATTCTATTCTGCAATGTTTTATTGTTATTATGTTTTATCATGTTTGCTTTTCAGGTATGCAATTTTTTATACTTTACCGTTTATTGTGTTTTATTGTTAACCATTTTTTTGTCTTCAGGTACAGCGTTTGCTCCCACGATATATAAAGCTGTGACTCCAGCAGAGGTGATATATGCCGAAGCATGGAGGCAGCAGGGGCGGAGGAGCGATTTGCTCCTACCTTTTGCGGGAGGATGCCCCCATGCTTCAGCATATATAAATGGTGCATGTATGCCTATCATTAGAAGTAGGTGGGTGAAGGGAGGTATTCTAATGGTGGGCATACCCACCGATCAATCTCTTTTTTTCGTTCAGCCAACAGGCTGCATGAAAAAAAAAGGATGACAATATATGCCCAACAAGGACCAGCAACGTACTGGTATGTTGCTGGACTTTGAGTGGTTATACCAGAATGATGCCTGCAGGTTTAGGTATCATCTTGGTATTATTCTTTTCAGCCAGCGGTCGGCTTTCATGTAAAAGCAATCCTAGCGGCTAATTAGCCTCTAGACTGCTTTTACAAGCAGTGGGAGGGGATGCCCCCCACCGTCTTCCATGTTTTTCTCTGGCTCTCCTGTCCCAACAGGGAACCTGAAAATGCAGCCGGTGATTCAGCCAGCTGACCATAGAGCTGATCAGAGATTAGAGTGGCTCCAAACATCTCTATGGCCTAAGAAACCGGAAGCTACGAGCATTTCATGACTTAGATTTCGCCGGATGTAAACAGTGCCATTGGGAAATTGGGAATGCATTTTATCACACCGATCTTGGTGTGGTCAGATGCTTTGAGTGCAGAGGAGAGATCTAGGGTCTAATAGACCCCATTTTTTTCAAAAAAGAGTACCTGTCACTACCTATTGCTATCATAGGGGATATTTACATTCCCTTAGATAACAATAAAAATGATTTAAAAAAAAAAAAAATGAAAGGAACAGTTTAAAAATAAGATAAAAAAGCAAAAAAGTAATAAAGAAAAAAAATTTAAAAAAAGCACCCCTGTCCCCCCCTGCTCTCTCATGTGAGGTATCACCGCGAAGGTCAGATCGAGGGCAGTAATTTTAGCAGTAGACCTCCTCTGTAAATCTAAAGTGGTAACCTGTAAAGGCTTTTAAAAATGTATATAGTTTGTCGCCACTGCACGTTTGTGCACAATTTTAAAGCATGTCATGTTTGGTATCCATGTACTCGGCCTAAGATCATCTTTTCTATTACATCAAACATTTGGGCAATATAGTGTGTTTTAGTGCATTAAAATTTAAAAAAGTGTGTTTTTTCCCCCAAAAATGTGTTTGAAAAATCGCTGTGCAAATACTGTGTGAAAAAAAAAAATGAAACACCCACCATTTTATTTTGTAGGGCATTTGCTTTAAAAAAATATATAATGTTTGGGGGTTCACACTAATTTTCTTGCAAAAAAAAAAAAATTCTTTTTAATGTAAACAAAAAGTGTCAGAAAGGGCTTTGTCTTCAAGTGGTTAGAAGAGTTGGTGATGTGTGACATAAGCTTCTAAATGTTGTGCATAAAATGCCAGGACAGTTCAAACCCCCCCCCCCCCCAAATGACCCCATTTTGGAAAGTAGACACCCCAAGCTATTTGCTGAGAGGCATGTCGAGTCCATGGAATATTTTATATTGTGACACAAGTTGCGGGAAAGAGACAATTTTTTTTTTTTTTTTGCACAAAGTTGTCACTAAATGATATATTGCTCAAACATGCCATGGGAATATGTGACATTACACCCCAAAATACATTCTGTTGCTTCTCCTGAGTATGGGGATACCACATGTGTGAGACTTTTTGGGAGCCTAGCCGCGTACAGGACCCCGAAAACCAAGCACCGCCTTCAGGCTTTCTAAGGGCGTAAATTTTTTATTTCATTCTTCACTGCCTATCACAGTTTCGGAGGCCATGGAATGCCCAGGTGGCACAACCCCCCCCCCCAAATGACCCTATTTTGGAAAGTAGACACCCCAAGCTATTTGCTGAGAGGTATAGTGAGTATTTTGCAGACCTCACTTTTTGTCACAAAGTTTTGAAAATTGAAAAAAGAAAAAAAAATTTTTTTCTTGTCTTTCTTCATTTTCAAAAACAAATGAGAGCTGCAAAATACTCACCATGCCTCTCAGCAAATAGCTTGGGATGTCTACTTTCCAAAATGGGGTCATTTGGGGGGGGGGGTTGTGCCATCTGGGCATTCCATGGCCTCCGAAACTGTGATAGGCAGTGAAGAATGAAATAAAAAATTTACGCCCTTAGAAATCCTGAAGACGGTGATTGGTTTTTGGAGCCCCATACGCGGCTAGGCTCCCAAAAAGTCCCACACATGTGGTATCCCCGTACTCAGGAGAAGCAGCTAAATGTATTTTGGGGTGCAATTCCACATATGCCCATGGCCTGTGTGAGCAATATATCATTTAGTGACAACTTTGTGCAAAAAAAAAAAAAAAATTGGGGTCATTTGGGGGGGGGGGGGGGGGGGGATGCCATCTGGGCATTCCATGGCCTTCAAAACTGTGATAGGTAGTGAGGAGTGAAATCAAAAATTTACGCCCTTAGAAATCCTGAAGGCGGTGATTGGTTTTCAATTCCACATATGCCCATGGCCTGTGTGAGCAATATATCATTTAGTGACAACTTTTTGTATTTTTTTTTTTTTTGTCATTATTCAATCACTTGAAAATGGGGTCATTTGGGGGGGGGGGTTTGTACTGCCCTGCCATTTTAGCACCTCAAGAAATGACATAGGCAGTCATAAATTAAAGGCTGTGTAAATTCCAGAAAATGTACCCTAGTTTGTAGGCGCTATAACTTTTGTGCAAACCAATTAATATACACTTATTGACATTTTTCAAAATTTTCAGTCTTTTTCCGTTTATAGCGCAAAAAATTAAAACAGCAGAGGTGATCAAATACCATCAAAAGAAAGCTCTATTTGTGGGAAGAAAAGGACGCAAATTTTGTTTGGGTACAGCATTGCATGACCGCGCAATTAGCAGTTAAAGCGACGCAGTGCCAAATTGTAAAAAGTGCTCTGGTCAGGAAGGGGGTAAATCCTTCCGGGGCTGAAGTGGTTAAATATGTTAACAGTAAGAATGTGAGGCCAGAGCATATTGGCCCCACAAAGGATGATGAAGGGAATGTGGTTACTAAAGACAAAGAGAAAGCAGTTTTCTCAAAGAAAAAAGGGGGATATAGTAGCCAAGACTGTAATGTTAATAACACGTCACAGAATTTACCTTCGTAGCTAACAGAAGCCAGTATCAGAAATAGACTTGAAAAACTTAAAGTGGAGGGCCACCCTAGAAAAAAAATTACATTAACATTCTTTAAAAAATATAAAAAAAACATTTGAAAAAAATATTTTTTTTACTTACCAGAAACCCCTGTTGCCAGGCAGTCTTCCTAATCTGCCTCTTCCTATTCCGTGGCGCTGTTTCTTCAATTCCTCCTCCTCGACGAGTGGCCTTGTTGTCTTCTGGGACATGTGTGTATACTAGGAAACAATGGGGCCATTTACAAAGCGCCACGCAGCTCGTGCATGCGCAGTAGGAAACGGGCAGTGAAGCCACAAGGCTCCACTGCCTGTTTCTCTTAGTTAGGATGGCGGTGCCAGCAGCCGATCCGATGGACGGATCAGCCTCGGGGGGGCTGACATTGCGGGCTCACTGGACAGGTAAGTGTCCTTATTAAAAGTCAGCAGCTACAGTGTTTGTAGCTGCTGACTTAAAAAAAAAAAAAAAACAGGTGGAACACCGCTTTAACATAAATAAATCACCAGGACCAGAAGGCTTACACCCGAGGGTCCTTAAGGTACTCAGCCAGGTGATAGCTAGACCATTATTCCTAATTTTTATGGACAGATTACTGACTGGAATGGTACCAGCTGATTGAAGAAAAGCCAACGTGGTACCAATATTTAAAAAAGGGCCGAGATATATCCCGGGAAACTACAGGCTAGTCAGTATAGAACAAAGGAAGGGGGTAGTGGGACTTTGAATGAGACATGGGTATGTCTTTGAAATAGTCTAGGATACCTTCAATTAAATTAATTGTCACCATCCCACAAGGGAAACTGTATAGCCATAGAGAAATGCTGATCAATTAAATGCATAGGAATCAATTCATGAGTAACAAATATATATAATGTATCATAATATACAATACATAAATCATGCACATTGAAGCATAATAAAAAAATAGTAGTCATATTGATATGAATGCTGTTTATAAAATATCGACATAATTGATACAGGCAATCACAATTGTAAAATTGAATGGATATACAAATAAAGTGAACATGGTATTCCTAATGTAAGTGTTATATGTATAAATGGCATACGATAAAATTCATAGATGAAGCAGACTTGAAATGGCATCCCTGAGTGTGGACTCTACGCTTTTCATGGCATTTAAAGTCAATCATCAGGAGTGGGATGCATCAAGAGATGGCTAGAGAAATAAACATAAATAAATAAATAAATAAATAAATAAATAAATAAATAAATAGATCAATGGAGTCTCGAATAAAATCATGCTTTCAAAAGAAAAAGCAGGTATTTTAGGATATGTAAATACACATTATCTTTTAGCAACACCCAAATGGATAACCCAACAGTCCACTTATGGGATAGTGAAGGTGGCCCTGAGAGAGCTGTCTCCCCCGGGGTTGAGGCAAGGACACACATGGCTAACCCCTGAAACTGAAAGTCTCCATGAAGGACAGAGAATCGGAGAGGGGGTGGGGAGAAACAGCAGCCAAGGAGAGAGCCAGACAGCCATAACACATTGCCAGAGTATGAGGTATGCAGGTATGGGCCACAGATGAAATTCTAAAAGAAATTAAAAGGAAGAAATAAGAAAATGTGGGAAAGATATAAGCGAAAAGATAGGAGTAAGTGTATCAGGAAAAAAAAAAAAGAACAAATGTTGTAAATGAAGGGGAGTAGATTGTAGACATGGTTATGTAAATTTTGGGGCCCAATCAGGTCAGTTCCTTTATGATATGTTTATTTGGGTGGAAGACACCCGTTCCCCTCTTTGACCTGTCATGCCCTATTCATCAACGTAATTACCCACTCTTGGTTTTCAGTCCCAAGAGCTAATTCATACGCTGGCATCCCTTTTTTTATTTCCTTTTTAATTTGGTTCATTTTGTAACCCTACTCGTTCTATAGATCACCGGCTATTTCATTCCAGCCTCAATCCTCTGTTAGTTCAGAGATACAGTCCATCATTTATCTCCCCCTTTTTTTCTCCCACTGCCTGTTTGGCACAGGGTGGGTGGTCTGCTTTGATTGGTCTCTCTTCCCCCGGGGTTGCGATGCGCCCAGCTCCTTCTCCTCCACCCATCTCCCCAGCGATGGGGGCGGGGTTGGACCTTGGCGCATCAGCGTCATGCCCAGCACGCCACAAGCGCAGTGTCTTCCTGACGCCGACCTGCGTGACTGTGCTCCCTCCATCTCACTTAGGCTTGGGGGACTGGGATGAACTGCCGCTGAGATCTCTGTGCCTCAGTTGGTTGTCTGCTCCGTCCACTGCTTTGGCCAACGTGATAGCATGACGTTGGCTGGGACACGCCCTCAGGCTGAGGATACAAAGGTCGGGATGAGCCGGCAGTTCATTCCACACATTTTCCCATGAGGAGAGGTTCTCTGGGTCTTCATCCACACTTCAGGTAATCAGGATGTCTTTCTTTCTATTATAACCACCATACACATACTCACATCATGCCTGATTTTTTTATACACAGGTGTGCACCATTCATTCCTTTCTAACACTTCTCTTATAAACACCAATACATTGGCAATATGTTAGTATATATATATATATTTTGATGGTTCCTACCACCCAGTTACTTTCTGGGCAGGCGTCAGACATAAACTCAAGTGCCACTTTGGTTTTACAATCTACTCCCCTTCATTTACAACATTTGTTCTTTTTTTTTTTTTCCTGATACACTTACTCCTATCTTTTTGCTTATATCTTTCCCACATTTTCTTATTTCTTCCTTTTAATTTCTTTTAGAATTTCATCTGTGGCCCATACCTGCATACCTCATACTCTGGCAATGTGTTATGGCTGTCTGGCTCTCTCCTTGGCTGCTGTTTCTCCCCACCACCTCTCCGATTCTCTGTCCTTCATGGAGACTTTCGGTTTCAGGGGTTAGCCATGTGTGTCCTTGCCTCAACCCCGGGGGAGACAGCTCTCTCAGGGCCACCTTCACTATCCCATAAGTGGACTGTTGGGTTATCCATTTGGGTGTTGCTAAAAGGTAATGTGTATTTACATAACCTAAAATACCTGCTTTTTCTTTTGAAAGCATGATTTTATTCGAGACTCCATTGATCTATTTATTTATTTATTTATTTATGTTTATTTCTCTAGCCATCTCTTGATGCATCCCACTCCTGATGATTGGCTTTAAACGCCATGAAACACGTAGAGTCCACACTCAGGGATGCCATTTCAAGTCTGCTTCATCAATTAATTTTATCGTATGCCATTTTTAAATATAACACTTACATTAGGAATACCATGTTCACTTTATTTGTATATCCATTCAATTTTACAATTGTGATTGCCTGTATCAATTATGTCAATATTTTATAAACAGCATTCATATCAATATAACTACTATTTTTTTATTATGCTTCAATGTGCATGATTTATGTATTGTATATTATGATACATTATATATATTTGTTACTCATGAATTCATTCCTATTCATTTAATTGATCAGCAATTCTCTATGGCTATACAGTTTCCCTTGTGGGATGGTGACATTTAATTTAATTTAAGGTATCCTAGACTATTTCAAAGACATACCCATGCCTCATTCAAAGTCCCACTACCCCCTTCCTTTGTTCTATAATGAAATATAGGGATGGAGACATGGTTATGTAAATTTTGGGGCCCAATCAGGTCAGTTCCTTTATGATACAGGCTAGTCAGCCTAACATCAATAGTCTGTAAGCTATTGGAGGGGATAATAAGGGATTATATCCAAGATTTTGCGAATGAAAACAGTATGATTCTCAGTAATCAGCATGGATTCATGAAGGATTGTTGCCAGACCAATTTATTAATATTCTACGAGGAAGTGAGCTGCAATCTAGATAAAGGAAGAGCTGTGGATTTGGTGTATTTGAATTTTGCTAAGGCATTTGATACAGTTCCCCACATATGTTTACTTTACAAACTGAGGTCTTTTGGAATAGACCATAGGGTATGTACCTGGATTGAAAACTGGCTACAGGGGCGGGTCCAAAGGGTGGTGATAAATAACGAGTACAATACAATGCATTGAACGTATTCTCTCTGGAGAAGAGACGCTTGGGAGAGGATATAGTAGCGATATACAAATACCTTACTGGTGACTAGGGATGGGCCTTATGTTCGGGTCGAACATGAGTTCGACTCGAACATTGGCTGTTCGCCGAACAGCGAACAATTTGGGGTGTTTGCGGCAAATTTGAAAGCTGATGAACACCCTTTAAAAGTCTATGGGAGAAATCAAAAGTGCTAATTTTAAAGGCTTATATGCATGGTATTGTCATAAAAAGTGTTTGGGGACCTGGGTCCTGCCCCAGGGGACATGTATAAATGCAAAAAGAAGTTTTAAAAAGGGCCATTTTTTCGGGAGCAGTGATTTTAATAATGCTTAGTGAAAGTGAAACAATAAAAGTGTAATATTCCTTTAAATTTCGTACCTAGGGGGTGTCTATAATATGCCTGTAAAGGGGAGCATGTTTCCCGTGTTTAGAACAGTCTGACAGCAAAATGACATTTCAAAGGAAAAAAAGTAATTTAAAACTACTCGTGGCTATTATTGAATTGTCTGTCCGACAATACATATAAAAGTTCATTGATAAAAATGGCATGGGATTTCCCCGCAGGGGAACCCCGAACCAAAATTAATAAAAAAAATGCGTGGGGGTCCCCCTAAATTCCATACCAGGCCCTTCAGGTCTGGTATGGATATTAAGGGGATCTCCGCACCAAAATAAAAAAAAATGGCGTGGGGTACCCGGGTGACCCCGCCCCCCTCTGGCAACACGGGGAAAGCCACAGGAAAAGTCCTCTTGCGTCAGAGGAGGGCGGGGTCACAGAGTGGCCCCGCCCTCCATTCTATAGGAAATGTCAGAAGAACCGAAGCGTCACACGGCGGAAGACTCCCATTGAGGCGGTTCGTGCGGACTGAGCGGAGAAGAAGCCTGGAGGAAGATGCGGGACGAGAAGAGCGGAATAAGAAGAAGATGGAGAAGAAGAAGATGAAGAAGATGAAGTAAGAAGAAGAACACCGAAGGAAGACCAGAAGAAAGAAGATGAAAGAAGTAGAGATTAAAAAAGGACTTGTGAAAAACCGTCTCTTGTGTTTTTTAACCTTTTTGACATTTTTTTTGTGAAATGGAAGGGGTATATCTGTACCCCATTACCAAATCACACGGGGGGTGGGATCTGGGGGTCCCCTTGTTAAAGGCGGCTTCCAGATTCCGATAAGCCCCCCGCCCGCAGACCCCCACAACCACCGGGCAAGGGTTGTGGTCATGAGGCCCTTCTTTGGTGCTTTGGGGGGCTACCTCAAAGCACCCTCCCAATGTTGAGGGCATGTGGCCTGGTACGGTTCAGAAGGAGGGGGGTGCTCTCTCTTCCCCCCTTTTCCTGTGGCCTGCCAGGTTGCGTGCTCGAATAAGGGTCTGGTATGGATTTTTTGGGGGACCCCACGCCATTTTTTTTAAATTTTGGCATGGGGTTCCCCTTCAAATCCATACCAGACCTGAAGGGTCTAGTATGGATTTTGAGGGGGACCCCCACACCATTTTTTTTATTTTATTTTGGCACGGGGTTCCCCTTAATATCCATACCAGACCTGAAGGGCCTGGTATGGAATTTAGGGGGACCCCATGCATTTATTTATTTTTTTTGGTTTGCGGTTCCCCTGTGGGGAAATCCCATGCGGTTTTTATCAATGAACTTTTATGTGTATTGTCGGACTGACAATTCATTAATAGCCGCGAGTAGTTTTAAATGACTTTTTTTCCTTTGAAATGTCATTTTGCTGTCAGACTGTTCTAAACAGGGGAAACATGCGCCCCTTTACAGGCATACTATAGACACCCCCAGGTACAAAATTTAACCACCTCAATACAGGGCACTTTCACCCCCTTCCTGTCCAAGCCATTTTTCAGTTTTCAGCGCTGTCGCATTTTGAATGACAATTGCGTGGTCATGTTACACTGCACCCTAATGAAATTGTTATCATTTTTTTCCCCACAAATAGAGCTTTCTTTTGGTGGTATTTGATCACCTCTGCGGTTTTTACTTTTTGCGCTATAAACAAAAGAAGAGGGACAATTTTGAAAAAACACAATATGTTTTACTTTTTGCTATAATAAATATCCAATTTTTTTTTTTTAACAAATTTTTTCCTCAGTTTAGGCCATTATGTATTCTTCTACATATTTTTGGTAAAAAAAAATTGCGATAAGCGTATATTGATTGGTTTGCGCAAAAGTTATAGCGTCTACTAAATAGAGGATAGATTTATAGCATTTTTATTATTTATTTATTTTTTACTAGTAATGGCGGCGATCTGCGATTTTTATTGTGACTGCGATATTGCGGCGGATGCATCGGACACTTTTGACACATTTTTGGGACCATTCACATTTATACAGCGATCAATGCTATAAAATTGCATTGATTACTGTGTAAATGTGACTGGCAGGGAAGGGGTTAACACTAGAGGGCGATCGAGGGGTTAATGTATGACCTAAGGAGGTGATTCTAACTGTGGGGGGAGGGGACTGACAGGGGGAGGTGACCGATCGGTGTCCCTATGTACAAGGGACATGCCATCGGTCTCCTCTCCTCTCTGACAGGACGTGGATCTGTGTTTACATGCACAGATCCACGATCCTGCTCTGTTACCCGGCAATCGCGGGTGCCCGGCGGACATCACGGCCGCCGGGCATGCGCACTGGGTCCCGAGCGACGCAGCGGGCGCGCGGGCGCCCCCTAGTGGCTCGGGAGGGCGAGGACGTCATATGACGTCCGCCCAGAACAACAGAAGCCTTGTCCCGCCATCATATGACGGTGGGCGGTGGCTTAGTGGTTAAAGGAATATTACACTTTTATTGTTTCACTTTAAGTATTATTAAAATCACTGCTTCCGAAAAAAACGGCCATTTTTAAAGCTTCTTTTTGCATTGATACATGTCCCCAGGGGCAGGACCCGGGTCCCAACTTGCATATAAGCCTTTAAAATTAGCACTTTTGATTATTCATGTTCGTGTCCCATAGACTTTAACGGTGTCCACATGTTCTAACAAATTTTTTTCCTGTTCGCGAATTCTGCTGCAAACCGAACCGGGGGGTGTTCGGCTCATCCCTACTGGTGACCTTAGCATAGTGAAAAAACTTTTCAGTGATAGGGAGTTTAAAAAGACATGCTGCCATTCACTGAAATTGGAAGAGAAGCAGTTTAACTTTAATCTGAGTAGAGGGTTCTACTGTCAGCGGTAAGGATGTGGAATTATCTTCCACAAGCAGTGGTATCAGCAATGAGCGTTGATAGTTTTAACAAAACTATTAGATGGGCATCTAAACGATCGCAACATACAGGGATACACAATTTACTATTAACATAAACACATACACAGACAGGTTGAACTGGATGGACTGTCTTTTTTCTGCCTTACAGAGTATATAACTATATAGTTGGGGTTTAATGGATTCAGGAGTCTGACATTTTCGGTTGAACAACAAAAAAAAACCTCACTGTGTATACTCAACTTTTTAGGGTTTATTGTTCCAGGGTGTATTCTTTTAAGATTAAGTATATATTACTTTTGCTAGGACTTTTTTCAATTTTGAGTTCCACAGTGTACACTTTTTGCTGACACATCAATACATACTTGTGTGGTAAAGTAATGTGCACCAAAGCACCACCTCTGGCCACCTTTAACCAAAATTCATAGAGGCTATTCAATTCATGCAATCCCCTTTATAAAAAAAGTGTCAGGCAGGCCTAAAGGGAGATGCAAAGGATATGCATGCAGAGGTAGGATGGGATTAGCAGGGCAAAGCAGTGAAAAGACCACACCATTCGGAGACATACAGAATCTGCCCTTTTTCCCTACTCTTTCGAAAACTGAACAAAAAAAGCTTTAGTTTTAGATATACTTAAAATTTTGCTTATGGATTTGTTACACTGCAGTCACCTGAATCTCTGCTATCAAATTGTAATGACTTGAGTCACAATGTACTAATATTATGTGACATTCTAATGAAGTAGTTTGTTTTTAAAAGATTATAATTATCACACACATCAGAAGATAAGAAACACACGGGAGGATTGCTGTATTGCAGACACCAATACTACACGGCTTCCACTCCTGAAATTTCCTAGATAAGTACTGTTCCAGTAAAGCAGAAATGGCTATTGTTCATCATATTGTCAGGTATCCTATGGAGAAATTTCACAATGCATTTTCCACAGACAGGTAAAGCTTTTTAAAAAAAAAATAATTCTTTACAGTGAGTATTCACCCCTGCCCCCCCAGTCACCAGCCCAGCACTTACACCATCTAAGTTGCGGGCAGCGCTTACTCTGGGTGTGGGCTTCCCCTACGTCTACGCCTCCTCCTCAGCATCATGGCGGCTTCTGCCATGCATCTCCTCCCTCCTCCTCCCTCTTCCTCCTAGGCGGCCAATAGGATCGCTTCTCTTCTCAGCTAATCGGGTGATGGGTCTCAGGACCTGCTTCCCGATTGGCTGGGAGGAGAATCCGGAAGACAATAGCGAATATTAATTTGCTATTGTCACACAAGTGGGTGGGCTCGTAGCACAGTGCTCTGTGCCCCGAGCCCACTTCTAAAAAAATGGAAAAACAAAAACCCCATTGGAATCCATGCGTCCGGCGCCCCGCATGTAGATTAGGGGGCTGGATGCATGGATTAGGGGGGCGGCACCCCTGTGCCCTGCATTACGGGCTGCTACTGACTGAAACAGTGAAAGATTCTTCTATAGTGAGAACCCCTCATAACCAGCACATCAGGTGAACAGACCTGGGAACTAAGAACAGCGATGGTGGGAACTCCTCATAACGGGCACAAAAGGTGTGCAGACCCAGGACAACTTGCAGGGACAGTGGAAGTCCCTAATAATAGGGCACTGTAGGGGTGCAGAGCTGGAACCTCAGCATAGAGATCCCATTAATAGAATGCCAAAAAGATAGGAGAAACTGGTAGATGGTTTAACTCTCCAGCACCTACCAATAACTGAAATATCAGTTTTGAATGCATTGACCCTTTACTTGTATGCACATTCCTTGCATGGTTTATATTGATAGTGTTGCATCATTTTCAGGACATGTTATAGTTGATGCATATTTGATGTTATAGGATTTGTGTGAACAATATTTAATGTACTGTAGGTGGTATAGTGTGTCATTCTTGCTGACAATTTAGCATATTCAGGTAGAACACAGTTGTGCTTTAACTGTTCTGAATTCAAATGCATGGCATAGAGACCAAACCACAGCTCTCCTTGAAGGTTGTTTTGAATTGTTTGCTGCAGGTGACTTTAAAGGAGACGTGTTGATTGACTTCAGCCTCGGTCCCGTCATTCACCATCTTTATTCAGCACAGGAATATTTCAAAGATATTATCCTTCTCAGGCCTACTGACCACAGTATTGTAGAAGTGAAAAATGGAAGGACAGCCGAACCGGAGCATTTGATTGGTCACATGCCTCTGCAATTGCTACAGAAATGGCAGGAAAGAGGTGACATATCCTCAAATTTTTTTCAAAGTCAGGCTGAATGTATGTTACAATGAGCCAATATTGTTTTGGGAAGGGGGACCAAACACAATGTTTAGAACATTTGTATTTTCTTTGAATTAGCTTTTTGAGGTTTTAAAAAGTTTTGTGCCAACCTGCCGCAGTATAACGAGGGCGGTTGGCCGGCAAGCGGTTAATGGATGCAGGAATCTGAGAGATTTTATTTCATTCTAACCCTAGGTTTAATTAAAAAACAACTCACAGTGTATACCCAGCTTTATAGGGTTTATTGTTTCAGGGTGTATTTTTTTAAGATGGTGTATATATTATACCGTGTACACATGTGTCATGGTTATGCAATAGAGGTTGTTTGTCAGCATACCTGTTTCCATGTGTTCATCTCCTAAGACCAGCTGTCTCTCTCCTGACTGCTTTTATTAACTCTCCTCTAGCATGGCTCCACCCCAGCTCCTATCAGAGAACTCTATATTAACCTCTGCACTGCAGGTCAGCCCTGCTGATCAACCTTTGTGTGTTTGGCTTCCCGTTCCTGCCTGCCGTGTGCTCTACATTTATTTCTGTTACCGACCTTGGCGTGTTCTATACTATTCCTGTCTGCTCGTGACCCTGACCTTTTGGCGTGTCCCCGACTATCCCTGTTTGCCTGTGACCCTGAACCTTGGGGTGTACTCTGTTGTCCTTGTCTGCTTGTGGCCCTGACGTTGGCTTATTCCTTACTATCCTGATCCTTCTGTTGCCTACTGTGGGTGTGAGCTGGGGGACCCTGGGGGTCGCGACCTGGAGCCAGTTGCAGCCCAGTCCATCCTCACCATCAGAGGCTCTGGTGAAAACCTGCTGGCTCTTAGACTCCGCACCCCAGGGAATCCTACGCTCTAACCCCGGTGGAATCCGTGTTGGTGTTCCAGCGACCCTGCCTTCCTTATACCCGGACTCACATCCGCAGCAGTCAGCCGTAGGGTCCACTGCCTTGCGGTGCACTCCTGATCCCAACGGTGTGCATCTGTCACCTAGCCTCAAGGTGACCTGACAACATGATTGCACATTCCTACAACAAAATCCATGTTTTTTTTCCGACGGATGTTGGCTCAAACTTGTCTTACATACACACGATCACACAAATCTTGTTGGAAATTCCAATCGCCAAGAATGCGGTGACGTACAACACGTACGACGAGCCAAGAAAAATGAAGTGCAATAGGCAGTGCGGCTCTTCTGCTTGATTCTGAGCATGCGTAGGACTTTGTGCGCCGGAATTGTGTGCACACGATGGGAATTTACGACAACAAATTTTGTTGTTGGAAAATTTGAGATCCAGATCTCAATTTTTGTTTGTCGGAAATTCCGTCGAAAAATGTCTGATGGAGCCTATACAAGGTCGGAATTTCCGACAACAAGCTCCCATCGAACATTTCCCGTCGGAAAATCCGACCGTGTGTACGCGGCATTACTTTGGCTAGGACTTATTTTATATTTTAGGTTCCACAGTGTACACTATTTGCTGACACAGGCAAAGCTGCCTTTTGTTTGCAACACATCAACGTATACTTGTGTGGTAATGTGCACCAAGGCACTGCCTATGGCAACTTGTAGCCTATTTTCATAGCAGCTATTAAATTCATGCAATCCCCTTTATAAAAGAAATTTCAGGCAGGCCTAAAGGGAGATGCCCACAGATGTAGTATGGGGCGAGCAGGACAAAGCGATAAGTAGGCCACACCATCCAGAGGCAAATCTGCCTATTTTCCCTACTCTTTCCAAAACAGAACAAAAAACAGCTTTATCTTTAGATATATTTTAAATTATTCTTATTGGTTAGTCACAATGTAGTCACCTGAATCTCTGCTATCAAACCATGGTGACTTGAGCCACAGTGTGATAATATTGAGTGACATTCTAATGAAGTCATATTATTGTATAAAAGGTTATAAATATTATATACACATCAGAAGATCAGAAACACACCGGAGGATTGCTGTATTGAAAGCATCAATACTATAGGATGGAGCCCGGCTCTCATAAACTCTACCATGTACACGGCTTCCACTCCCGGAAATTTCTAGATACGTACTGTTCCGGTAAAGCAGAAATGGCTTTTGCTCATGCTTGTGTCAGGTATCCTATGGAGAAATTTCACAATGCATTTTCCTCAGGTAGGTTAAGCTCTTTCTAAAAAATAAATTATTTGTACGAGGAATATTCAGTCTATTAGGAGAAATGAAGCATGGACTTAGTCTTCTACAAGTGAAGAAATGACTGAAACAGTGAAAGAATCGTATTTAGACTAACCAAGTAGAGACAAAGTAGAATTGATGTTGTTCCACTTGATATTTAAACTTTCTAGTAGTAGAATAAGAATATGCATAATGACGCTGAGCATTAGAACATTGTCGAACACCTAAATATTTTAAAAGGCCAATCATCTCCACTATAGAGGGATTCTGGTTGTCTGACTCCGCCCCTGGCTTCTTATACAGTGTCTTGAAAAATTATTCATGCCCTTTGAAATACCACTTTTTGGATATTTATTTGTAAAAAATATTTGAAAACTTATCATTTTCCTTCCACTTCCCAAGTATGTATCACTTTGTGCTGGTCTGTCACATAAAATCCCAATAAAATGCATTTACATTTTTGGTTGTAACATGACAAAATATGAAAAATTTCAAGGGGTGTGAATACTTTTTCAAGGCACTGTACATGTTGAATACTCCATATTCCAATAATAAGATCTCCCTGCCATAATTCCCAGCCTGGTTATGTGCTCCTGGGAGAGTTTGATGTGATTTGAGAACTAAGAGCAGTGATGGTGGGAACTGCTCATAATGGGCACAAAAGGTGTGCAGACCCAGGAGTACTTACAGGGACAGTGGGAGACTCTAATAATGGGTATAGAAGGGGTGCAGAGCCGGGACCTCAGCATAGATTTCTCATTAATGGAACGCTGAAGAGAAAAAAGAAACTGGTAGATGGTTTAACTCTCCAGCACCTACCAATAACTGAAATATCAGTTTTAAATGAACTGGCCCTTTAAATATATGCTCATTCCTTGCATGGCCCTTATCGATAGTGCTGCATAATTGTCATAATATGTTATAGTTGATGCATATTTGATATTTGTTATAGGATTTGTGTGAACAATATTTATTGTAAAAATTACTTTAAGCAGGCTAGTGTATCATTCCTGCTGGCAATGTGGCATGTTTAGATGGAACACAGTTGTGCTTTAACTGTTCTGAATTCAAATGCATTGCATAGAGACTATACCATGCTCTCCTTTTGAATATTTTGCTGCAGGTGACTTTAAAGGAGACGTGTTGATTGACTTCAGCCTTGGTCCCGTCATTCACCATTTCTATGCAGCGCAGAAATATTTCAAAGATATCATCCTTCTCAAGCCTACTGAGCACTGTATTCTAGAAGTGAAAAAATGGATGAACAGCCGAACCGGAGCGTTTGATTGGTCACATACCTCTACATTTGCTACAGAAATAGCAGGAAATAGGTGAAGTATCTGCCAATTTTTTTTTTTTTATCAGAGCACAGTGCAATGAGCCAGTAATGTTGGGAGGGGGCCAGACACAATGGGGGAGATTTATTAAAACTGGAGCGTGGAAAATCTGGTGCAGCTCTGCATAACAACCAATCAGCTTCCAGGTTTTACTGTCAAAGCCTAATAGAACAAGCTGAAGTTAGAAGCCAATTGGCAACCATGCACAGCTGCACAATGATTAAAGCATTTGTATTATCTTTTAATTAGCTGTTTCAGTTTGTGAGAAGTTTGGTAAATCAGGTAGTAATATTACAATTCATGGGACATGTGATCCCCAGAAAAAAAGAGGTGGAGGGGAGGGTGGAGAGGAGGGGGCAGGGGAGAAAACTGGAAAGAGGGGGAATGGAGAAAGGCAGAGAAAGAGTAAAACAGAGAATAGGCGAGAACAGTAGAGGAAGGTGAGGAGAGGGGAGAGGACAGGAGGGCAGAAGAGAGAGAAGGGGAGCAAAGGAGAGGAAGAGAGGAGATGAGGAGACAAGAGGAGAACAGTAAAAAGTGTAGGGGAGGAGAATAGAGGAGCGCAGTAGCAATGGCTGAACTGGCTCATGTACAAGATCATCAGTTGGACCCCCGTGAACAATGGAGGGGGGGGGGGCATGCCACACTGCACCCACCTACACTTGTACATTAAAAAAATTGTTCTGTTTAACAAAGGGGTGGGCACAGAGCTCCATCCCTAATAGTGGTTGTGGCCAGAATATTGCAACAGTGGAAGGGTCCTAAAGGACATAGCTAAATAAATCATGAGTCTAAAGCCCCTTCCACACTGGGGCGGTGGGGGCATTGGCGGTAAAACGCTGCTATTTTTAGCGGCCCTTTACCGTTGTTTTAGCGGTGGTATTCGGCCACTAGCGGCGCTATGCCGGTGGTATAGCCGCGCTGCCCCATTGATTTCAATGGGCAGGAGCGGTGTATACACCGCTCCTTCACCGCTCCAAACATGCTGTTTGCAGGAGTTTTTTTCCCTCCTGCCAGAGCACCGCTTGAGTGTGAAAGCCCTCGGGCTTTCACACTGGAGACACAGCAGCGGCAGTTTCAGGTCGCTTTGCAGGCACTATTTTTAGCGCAATAGCTCCTGCAAACTGCCCCAGTGTAAAAAGGGCCTAACAGATACAACACTCAGCAAAAATATATATAATATATATATTTTTTTTAAAAAGCTCTTCTATCGCTTATGCTTTTTAGTCTACCTTAACCTCCCTGACGGTATTGCCGAGACTGGCTCGGGGTGGATTTTCAGTACCAAAAGCGCTATCCCCAAGCCAGACTCGGGATCGTATGGCACGATCCAGGAAGAGCTTACTTACCTTGTCCCCAGGATCCTGTGATGTCTCCCCGCAGTGTGTGCGAGCCGTCCTCCGCTCGATCTATCACAGTGCCGGGCTCCGTTCCCTGTGAGCGTTGTGACGCACGGGGACGGAGAACAGCGCCAAATTCTAAAAGTAAAACACACACAATACATATACAGTACACTGTAATCTTACAGATCACATTACTGTATCAATTTATTTCAACTCCCTTTTGTCCCTAGTGGTTTGTCCAGTGCCCTGCATGCAGTTTTATATTATAAATACTGTTCTTTTTGCCTGGAAACTGGAGATTGTCCATAGCAACCAAAACTGTCCCTTTATATCAAAAGCAGGTTTAGACCAGCTGAAAAACAGTGATAATAAATTAGAATCACTCACAGAATTGAGTGATAGCGATTTGTGGGGAAATCCGTGATCAAACACTGAAAGTAACGACAGCGACAATTCTGCAAATGAGCAAATTTCTGTGTTTTTGATTTGATTACATTATTGAATCATTTTTATTATTATTATATTATTATTTCTTATAATTAGTTATAGTTATTTATTATATTATAATTTATGATTTAGTGTTTCAAACTTTATCATACCCGGGATGTCTACTAGACTCTTGTTTGGACAGATATAAGTGTGTTTTTCCTAAGAATTACAGGCCTACAATATAAAACGCCAAATTTCCATGCAAAATAATTGTACCGCTTTCAGCACCAAAAATCTGAAACAATCATACCACCAGGGAGGTTAAAGAAAAACTTCACAAAATGGTCAGTGATTGCTTGCCAACCAGCAACTAAAGACAATAAACAGTTTGTTCAGGAGGAATAAAGGTCAGTGGCTGGATGCAAAAATTACTCCCCCCTCCCCCCCAGCATTGATGGTCAGTGGCTGGTTGGAACAATAACCCTGTAAAGCATTGGTTATCAGTAGCTGGCTTTAGAAATACAGTATTTGTGGACAAATATCCCCCCAGCATTGGTGGTCAGTGGCTGGCAGGAATAATAATTGGTGGTGCGTGACTGGCTGGAGCAGTATCCATCTTCCCCAGCATTGGTGGTTAGTGACTGGTTGGTTGAAACAATAAACTACCCCCACCTGCATTGCTGATTAATGGCTGCCTTGAACACTAAACCTGCTCCCAGCATTGGTGGTTAGTGAAGTGGCTATCTGGAACAAATAGTTGGCTGTAAAAATGCACTCCTGCAGCATTGGTGGTCAGTGGCTGGCTGTAAAAATTCATTTCCAACATTAGTGATGATATAGTTGAGCACTGGATAGAGGCTTCTTTCAGTGCCAGCTGCCAGAACACAGAGAGCATTCCAGTAACTGGCACACCACTGCCACTCTGCCGATTGCAGCTGGGCACGCCATAAATGGTACTATCTAGTGCAGATCACACTTCTAATGTGTGCAGTGAGTGCACTGCACAGTGGGCTGTAACCTCCTTGGGACAATGTGCACTGCATACACTGAACACATCATGTATGTGTAGCAAGGTCCCAGGCCTCCTTTAGTCTAAGGGGAACCTCCAGAGCCAAGAGCTGCTGACACCCTTCAGTATATTGTGGGTTGTAAGGCATAGTGGGTGTACTGTAAGATAGATTCATGGACGCCAGACACTTCTTGCAGTGTGCAAAGAGATTTTATTTCTCTTGAACAGAACTGTAGGAGAGAGGGTTTAGGGCCAGGGCACCCTTAAGGTAGTTGCAATGTTAATTGACAGACTCTGAGACTTCTATAGGTAGACAGCCATGCAGGGAAAGGCATCCAGCTAGACACCACATCTGCATGTGTAGGAATGCTGTCTCCTATGGCAACAGTCTTAGAACAGTTCCTAACACAAGTTAGGAACAACAAACTCCTTCATTTTCTTTACACTCACTTCTTATAGTTTCTCAACCCACTGAGCTCCCAGTCTCTCTCACTAGACTTGATGATTCACTGCCACCGAATCCCTTGAACTCTTCCAATCTTCACTTTACTATCTTCCTTAAGCGTCACCCCTGCTTCTCTGCTGGGTCCCTAGCTTGGCACTTCAGATACTTATCCAGCTTCACCCAAATGGCCTGCTCGGTCCCTGGCTCAACACACAAGGCTGCTTTGCAAGCATCACCTCTGCTGGCTGGGTCCTTGGCTTGACACCTGCTGAAGTTTCCCCATTCTTCACCATCCCTGGTTGGTGAGAATACTGCTCCGGTACTTGCTTCAGCTACTCACAGTGGTCCCTGGTAACAAGGTGGATGGTCCCTTAGTGGCGACAGCTTCCCCTCTACCTCTGACCATGACAGGTTCTCCGGCCGGCAGAACGGTCACTTTTGGTTGGACTGCAAGTCGCAGTCCCAACCCTATGCTGCACTCTTGCTTCTGGATAGGCCCATGCTCCGGCCTAGCAGCCCAGGCAATACAACACACACCCACCCAGACAGCCGTCCAGGTGGCACAGAACACTGATCACCTGACTCCACCCAAATATATAGGTTCTCCCAGCAGGCCAAGGGATTTAAGAAAACCCCTGCCCATTGGCTGAGATACCCTATATACTTCTAATCTGTCCTTGCTTTGGCCTTGTCTTATCTAATGCCACCAGATACCCGGCCACCCAGCGGCAGAAGAGGGAAGGGCAACAATTCTAGACTTAGAGTGAAATCAAATGATCCCTAACAATGAGCCAAGGTAACTACACCTGACAGGTAAATTTTGGAGAAACCCTGCCTAAACATCAGGGTGCTACATCTGCTCCCTTGGAGGGGAATGAAGAAAAAGACAGCAGAGGAGAAGAGAGGGGAAACAAGAAAAGAAGAGGGGAGAGAAGAAGAGGATAAGAAAGAGTAGGGGAGTAAAGGTGAAGAGATGAGAGAAGAGAAGACAAGAGAAGAGAGGAAGGGGAAGGGGCAGGAGAAGGAGAAGGGATAGGGGCTTATCATTTCACACACATAAAAAAAAATTATAATAATTCAAATGTTCACTATGGCAATGATTACATTCTCCATGACTCCAGCCTTATGTATTAGTACTACAAATATCCATCTACAACTCAGAAATGTTAGCATTGAGCTAATGTACTCAATGCCTGATAGAAAATCTATTTAATGTTGAATGTGACATGGGATGTGCTTCTGCCTTCCAGTGAGCAATGTGAGGAAAAGGAAGTTGGACTCAGGACGGCAATTACCCATGTTGTAAAATTCGATCTCAACCTGGAAAATCTCACAGACCCAATTGTGCTACCACAAGCCGACTGCCTGGTGTTCTGGTGTATTCTGGAAGCCATCAGCAAAGACCTTGACGATTTTGTGAAAAATTGTAGGAGATTGTCAAAGCTTCTGAAACCTGGTGGGCACTTGTTGTATTATGGAGGACTAAATGGCACATTTTATGTGGTTGAGGGGGAGAGGTTCCATATGCTAAAGTATAATGAAAGCAACTTGAGAAGTATACTCAGTAATGAAGGGTTTGTTATCACCCATTTGGAGGTCTCCCAAAGAAAGGCTGAGAGTGATCTGTCTGATTTTGATTCAGTTGTGTTCTGCACAGCTTATAAGCAGCAGAAACATATTTAGGCATGCCACCTACAGTATGTATTTGGCCAAGGTGTGTAGGCAGTCTTCTGGACACAGAGATTGTCAGTTGCAAACCTGCTTCCAAAATCTGAAAACAGCTTTTCACAATAAAGGATGATAGCACTGCTGAGCGCACATCTGAAATAGCCAGGTGTAATCAAAGTATAGTAGATATGATGTATCGTATATAGTATATAAAGATAATAAATGAAATCTCTGGCACATAAAATTCTAATAAAATAAAGGTAATAAAAATAAAATTGTGACTCTTCTGCTACTTTAGGATACACTATGCTCTGCCCATTGGGTCCCTGAAAACAGCTTTTCATACTGGCATAAACAAGCTGTGGTCATTTTTAGCTAGTGGTTCTTGGCAGGCTTCCAAAGATATGCAAAAATCTAAATATTCTGATTTCAGAACTTTTATTTGTGGTGCATTTACACCTTGATTCATGCACTATTTAACCCTTTATGAACCTTTTCCCACCAGCCATATGCATATATGTGGCAGCATGATGGTAGGTTTTAACGCCAGGCTGCCATATTCATGTGTACTTCCGGCAATGCTGTTTTGTGTTGGGAGTCAACTCACTCTGTGCCCCCCAGTGCTGTGGCTGAGCTGTCACCAACAGCTCCCAGTCACTATTTACGATCACGTGATCACTGTGGCAGCCAAGTTATCAAATGATCAGAAACCTGCCCACCAGCCTCTGACATTAAAGTATTTGTAAACCCTTAATATACCCAGTGAATTGAACAGCCTCAGGTGATACACAGAGATTAAACAAATCCTCCTCCATAGGTTTTACTTATTTATCTGCAGTCTTACATAGTTAGTAAGGTTGAATAAAGACCATCCTGAGTGAGTGTGCATGTGTGTCTACAATTATCCCTATTTATTTAAGGTACCCATATAGCACCGTCAATTTATGCAGCGCTCCACACATACATCACACACCCACATCGGTCCCTACCCTCAAGGAGCCCACAATCCAAGGTCCCTAATTCACATTCATTTACTAAGGCCAATTTTTGACAGAAGCCAATTAACCTACTAGCATGTCTTTGGAGTGTGGGAGGAAATCCACACAGGTACAGGGAGGACATGCAAATTCCAGGCAGGTAGTGTCGTGGTTGGGATTTTGAACCAGGGACCCTTTTTACAGCTAGGCGAGAGTGCTACCCACTACACCACAACACTGTGTCTTCTCTCCTCTACATCCCTTCAAAAGGGCAGAAAAGTGTTAAAATCTTTCTTCATCTGTTAGTATCACAAAGGAGGGACAGAGAGGCTGCAGTTCCAATGTGTGAGAGCTGATTGGGGGAAAGAAACCTACTCCCCCTCAATACAACAGAAGAACTGTGTTCTGAATAGACAAGTTGTCTGCTGAGCTACTTAAAAATGTATCTCATGTTTAGGGAAAACTTCTCAGAAGTGACTAGACATGTGTAGAACAAAAAAATTGTTTTGTTTTGATTCATTATTTACATAAATTTGCTTAGTTAAATTTGTTTAATTTGTTTTCGGAATTTGTTTTGTTAATTCAAATTCGAATCAATTCAAAATTTCCGAATTTGGTCAATCTGAATCTGAATCGATTTGAACTCAATTTCCATTCGAATTCGAATCGAATTTCATTCAAAATCAAATTTATTCTGTTAGAAATTCAAATTTTGGAAGATGGATATTTTATTTTCTATTCCATTTCTATTCTATTCTATAATTTTATTTCTTTTCTTTTCTATTATATTCTTTTCGAAATTTGAATTTCAGAAAATGGCTATATTGTTATATTCATTTTATTCTATTCTATTGTTTTTTCTATTCTATTCCTTTCTATTCTATTCTTTTCTATTCACATTCAAATTTAGAAGGATGGTTATATTCTTTCTATTCTATTATATTCTATTTTTTTTTTCTATTCCATTCCTTTATTTTTTATTTTATTTGGTTCTTTTATTCTCTATTCTATTTTGTTCTGTTTTACTGTATTCTTTTCTATTCTATTCTTTTCTATACTAGTCTGTTTTTCTATTTTATTTGTAATCTGTTCTGTTTTACTCTATTATTTTATTTTCTATTCTAATCCTTTATTTTCTATTCTATTTTATTCTCTTCAGAAATTCAAATTTGATTCGAAAACGATTAGAATTCGAATTTTGTCTGAAAATTTGTTTTGTTATTTCTGATTCGTTATTATTGTAATTTGTAAATTCGGATACATCGGATGCATCCGAATTTCTGAATGATAAAACATTTTCAGAATTTTGATTTAGAATGAACTGAACTGCACATGTCTAGAAGTAACACATGCTCATAACAGAGAAACAAAGCACCAGAGAGAAACGACACTTAGAGCTTTGGAGAGAGATAGGTAAACACTACAGATATATGTGCATTGCTCAGATTCCAGACGGAGGTTTAGTCCAGGTTCACATTGATGCGATCTAGCATGCAATTTGACTTGTCAAATCGCATTGTCAAATCGGCGGCTATTGCCGGCAATGGAACCATCCGAATCGGTGCGACGCTGACTTGGTGACACCGCACCGATTCCCAAAATTGCAATGTACACTTTGATTGACAGAGGACCTTGTCTTGGCACTGCATGCATTTGTTCGCTATGACTCAATGTCTTGTGCAGACAACAGAATTTACATAAAGCGGTATTGTGTTGTACCTACATAGTTACATAGTTACATAGTAGGTGAGGTTGAAAAAAGACACAAGTTTATCAAGTCCAACCTATGTGTCTGATTATATGTCACTATTACATGGTATATCCCTGTATGTTGCGGTCATTTAAGTGCTTATCTATCTCATTTAAGTGCTTTTCTTGAAACTATCAATGCCCCCCGCTGAGACCACCGCCTGTGGAAGGGAATTGCACATCCTTGCCGCTCTTACAGTAGAGAACCCCTCTACGTAGTTTAAGGTTAAACCTCTTTTCTTCTAATTTTAATGAGTGTCCACGAGTCTTGTTAAACTCTCTTCTGCAAAAAAGTTTTATTCCTATTGTGAGGTCACCAGTACGGTATTTGTATATTGAAATCATATCCCCTCTCAAGCGTCTCTTCTCCAGAGAGAATAAGTTCAGTGCTTGCAACCTTTCCTCATAACTAATATCCTCCAGACCCTTTATTAGCTTTGTTGCCCTTCTTTGTACTCGCTCCATTTCCAGTACATCCTTCCTGAGGACTTGTGCCCAGAACGGGACAGCATACTCTAGGTGCGGCCGGACCAGAGTCTTGTAGAGCGGGAGAATTATCGTTTTATCTCTGGAGTTGATCCCCTTTTTAATGCATGCCAATATTCTGTTTGCTTTGTTAGCAGCAGCTTGACATTGCATGCCATTGCTGAGCCTAACATGTACTAGGACCCCCAGGTCCTTTTCCATCCTAGATTCCCCCAGAGGTTCTCCCCCCAAGTGTATAGATTGCATTCATATTTTTGCCACCCAAATGCATTATTTTACATTTTCTACATTGAACCTCATTTGCCATGTAGTTGCCCACCCCATTAATTTGTTCAGATCTTTTTGCAAGGTTTCCACATCCTGCGGAGAAGTTATTGTTATTGTTTATCTTAATATCGTCCGCAAATACAGAGATTGAACTGTTTACCCCATCCTCCAGGTCATTTATGAACAAATTAAATAGGAATGGTCCCAGCACAGAACCCTGGGGGACCCCACTACCCACCCCTGACCATTCAGAGTACTCCCCATTAATCACCACCCTCTGAACTTACCCTTGTAGCCAGTTTTCAATCCATGTACTCACCTATGGTCCATGCCAACTGACCTTATTTTGTACAGTAAACGATTATGGGGAACTGTGTCAAATGCTTTTGCAAAATCCAGATACACCACGCCTACGGGCCTACCCTTATCTAGATGGCAACTCACCTCCTCATAGAAGGTTTGTAGATTGGTTTGGCGAGAACGATTCTTCATGAATCCATGCTGATTACTGCTAATGATACCATTCTCATTACTAAAATCTTGTATATAGTCCCTTATCATCCCCTCCAAGATTTTACATACTATTGATGTTAGGCTAACTGGTCTGAAATTCCCAGGGATGAATTTTGGGCCCTTTTTAAATATTGGTGCTACATCGGCTTTTCTCCAATCAGCTGGTACCAATCCAGTCAGTAGATTGTCAGTAAAAATTAGGAACAATGGTCTGGCAATTACTTTACTAAGTTGCCTAAGTACCCTCGGGTGCAAGCCATCTGGTCCCGGTGATTTATTAATGTTAAGTTTCTCAAGTCTATTTTAATTCTGTCCTCTGTTAACCATGGAGATGCTTCCTGTGATGTGTCCTGAGGATAAACACTGCAGTTTTGGTTACTGAAGCCCCCCGATTCCCTCGTGAAGACTGAGGAGAAGAATAAATTCAATACCTTCGCCATCTCCCCATCCTTTGTAACCAGATGTCCTTCCTCATTATTTATGGGGCCAATATGGTCTGTCCTCCCTTTTTTACTGTTTACATACTTAAAGAGTTTCTTGGGATTTTTTCTGCTCTCCTCCGCTATGTTCTATCTTAGCTGTTCTTATTGCACCCTTACATTTCTTGTTGCATTCTTTATAAAGTCTGAATGCTGATGATCCCTCAAGCTTGTATTTTTTTTTGAAGGCCTTCTCCTTTGCTTGTCTGGAACCTGTCTGGAAATGTGTTGGTCACTATAGGTTTGACATATCAACACATTCTTCTATGTTAATGGGGACAAGGGCCTCATCCCCACAACCCTTGCCTGTTGGTTGTGGGGGTTATGCGGGAAGGGGGGCTTATCGAAATCTGGAAGCCCCCTTTAACAAGGGGACCCCCAGATCCCAATTGGTAAGGGGTACATTTTACCCCTACAATTTCCCAAAAGAAAGTGTCAAAAATAGAAAAAAGACAGGAGACACTTAGGGACAAGTCCTTTATTAAAAGATAAAAAAATAAAAATGTCCCGCGATGTCCATTCATCTTTTTCTCACTCCGCCGACGAGCCGAAAAAAGGAAAAAAAATGCAACAGCTCCGCCTCCATGGGAGGCTCCCGCCGAGTGACGCTTCTTCTTGGTGACAGCTCTTATATAGCTGAGGGGAGCCACTCGGTGACGTAAATGGGTGACCCTGCCTTTATCTGATGTTACAAGGCATCGGGGGGGCGGGGTCACCCATTTACGTCACCGGGTGGCCCCACCCTCAGCTATATAAGCTATATAAGAGCTATTACCAAGAAGAAGTGTCACTCAGCGGGGGCCTCCCAGGGAGGTGGAGGTGTTGCATTTTTTTTTCGGCTCGTCGGCGGCGTGATATAAGATGAATGGGCATCATGGGACATTCAGGCAATTTCTTTTTTAATTTTTGGTTTGGGGTTCCCCTTAATATTCATACCAGACCCAAAGGGTAATGGACTGGGGGGGAAACCCATGCAGGTTTTTTCAATGAGTTTTATCTATTTAAATTACTTTTTTCCTTTAGAAATGTCATTTTGCTGTGGTACTGTTCTAAACACTGGAAAACTGCACCACTTTACAGGCATACTATAGGCACCCCCCTGGCACGATATTTAAAGGAATATTTCATTTTTATTGTTTCACTTTAAGCATTATTACAATTACTGCTCCCGAAAAAACGTCAGTTTTTAAAACTTTTCTTTGCATTGATACATGTCCCCTGGGGCAGGACACGGGTCTCCAAACTTTTTATGATGATAACTTGCATATAAGCCTTTAAAATGTTGTAGAGTATCAACTACTAAGGTTAGTATGGAGCCTTGCTCTGGTAAGCTGAAAGTCACAGTTCTCTGGAGCGCGAAATGATCATGGTTCCAGACCATACTTGTATATTCTTTCAGCGCATTGCAAGGTAATTTACTAACTGAGAGGTTCAGGGTCAATATTAGTGGAAGAATCCTGGACCCAAATGTTTCTTTTGCATAGAACAATAACAATCCTATGAGAATCCTGGAAGCCCTAAGATAAGCCAGAGTTTCTACCAGACCCAGCAAACATACCTCCACAGTGGTCACTGAGTATATTACTGAAGCTACAGCTCCACAATATGTTTGAATATGGGAGCATTGCCAAAAGATGTGAATGAAGTCCGCTGCCGGATCTGCTGAGCACCGCCAGCACTCCGCGGTAGCGGATGGGTATATTCTGCGTAGATGTGCAGGCGTGAGGAAAATTTAATTTAGGATTTTGTATAGAATCAACCTGTCCCTTGCAGTAACTAGCTGCAGAAAGGAACACTCCCACATTCCTATCAATCTTCATTGTCTAAGTTAGGGACGTTTAGTGCCCATTTAGATTTAAGTGTCCCTAGGGGGTTATAGATATTGGAAAGTGCTTTGGTGAGGGTGTCATCTCTAAGTACCTCTTCGAGAGTAGAGGTATAGAAGGCTACTGATTGCTGCTCTAATTGTGTTTGAAAGCGTGCCTCAATTGGAGATATCTAAAAAGTTATACAGGAAGGAAGGTCAAACTGTGTTTTTAGAATATCAAAAGTCTTCAATTCTCCACCTACACATATCTGTTCCAGATATTTACCAGATCTGAGGGTCAGGTATAGAGATAAATTCCAGTAATGATGGGTTAAGCCATAAAGGGGTATGTTGGGAAATGTGACTGGGGGGAGGGTTAGACGTAGGGTTTGGGCATTGAGCAGGCTTTTAAGACAGCTTTCATGGCGGCAGTCAGGGGCAGGGAGGTGGCTGCACCTCTATAGATGAGGTTTTTAACCACTTACAGACCACCCGCCATCGTTATATGTCAGCTGTTTGAAGAGGGATATCATTGTTATAGCAGCAGCTAGCTGCCATAACCCCGGTATCCTCTTCTTCAGCGGGTGGTCCACTTTCAGATAAAAGTGGTCTCTGTGGTGGATTCAGTGCAAGATCACTCTTAGTGGCGGAGGGCACCCGAGCGCGGCAGGAGGGGGGCCCACTCTCCTGCCGCGCTCGGGTGCCCTACGCCACTTACCGGAGCCTCCGGCAGCGGTGGAGGCAATCGCGTCTGCTCCCATCTGTGGTATGGAGCTGAGTGAGTGGAAGTGGCCCCCACCTGTCTCCATACCATTGCAGGGCGGAAGCAATGTCAAAACGCCACTTCCGCCCATAGCTCTTAAAGAGACATTTTTGAAAAAAAAATTTTTTCAAACAACGCTTTTTTTTCTTTATTGCCTTTTAGTGTAAATATGAGATCTGAGGTCTTTTTGACCCCAGATGTCATATTTAAGAGGTCCTGTCATGCTTTTTTCTATTACAAAGGATGTTTACATTCCTTGTAATAGGAATAAAAGTGACACCATTTTTTTTAAAAAGGACAGTGTAAAAGAATAAAAATAAAAAGGTAAAATAAATAAGAAAAACATTTTTAAATACGGCCCGTCCCGCCGAGCTCGGGTGCAGAAGCGAACGCATACGTGAGTAGCGGCCGCATATGAAAACGGTTTTCAAACCACATGTATGAGGTATTGCTGCAATCGGTAGAGCGAGAGCAATAATTCTAGCCCTAGGCCTCCTCTGTAACTCAAAACATGAAACCTGTTAAATTTTTTAAACGTCGCATATGGAGATTTTTAAGGGTAAAAGTTTGTCGCCTTTCCATGAGCGGGTGCAACTTTGAAGCGTGACATGTTGGGTATCAAGTTACTCGGCATAACATCATCTTTCACAATATAAAAAAATTGGCTAACTTTACTGTTGTCTTATTTTTAATTTCAAAAAAGTGTTTTTTTTTTTTTTTAAAAGTGCGCTTGTAAGATCGCTGCTCAAACACAGTGTGACAAAAAGTATTGCAACGACCGCTATTTTATTCTCTAGGGTTTTGGGAAAAAATATATATAATGTTTGGGGGTTCTAAGTAATTTTCTAGCAAAAAAAAACTGATTTAACAACAATTAAACAACAAGTCTGAAAAATAGGCCCGGTCTTAAGGTGGTTAATTACTAAATATGTTATACTTGCCTACTATGCGCAATGGTTTTGCACAGAGCAGCCCAGTCTTCTTCTTTTTGGGTCCCTCATCGGCGGTCCTGCTTTCTCCCTGCTGCTAATAGTAAGCCTCTTGCTATGGGCGGCACTTGAAGAGGACATTGTCCATTCACGGACAGAGCATGGCACGACCTCGCCCCTTGCTCTCTCCTCATTGGCTCACTGGCTGTGATTGACAGCAGCAGGAGCCAATGGGTCCCACTGTTGCATGAGACATTGAGGAGAGAGAGAGACCTAGGAAAGCCGCTGCTCCTATGCACATCACTGAATCATAACGGGGCTCGGTTAAGTATAAGGGAGTTTGGGGGGTAGATGCACCAGAAGGTTTTTTATCTTAAAACGGTAGTAAACCGCAAGTGGTCACATAAAAAAAAAATCCCTACAGGGCAATGTCATAATGTGCTAGTATGCATCGCATACTAGCACATTATGATAGACTTACCTTAGAATGAAGCCCACCAACGCTGCAATGTCACAGCTGAGATGGCTGACATCTTCCCCCCGGTCTTCCTTTCTGGTTCGCGGGCTATGGCTACATGAGTGGCCGAGGGTGCGATGACGTCAGCCCCTGACTGTTTTAATGAAGTTCTTATTTATTGTAAACTCAGACAAAGCAATGAAAGCTAACTTTATAGGTACAAGGAAGCCCAGGTTTTGTTTAAGCATGCCCCTTAAGCCCCTCCCAGGGTTAACAGTTTGGTCACGCCCACATTTTGCTATGGCACACTTTGCGTGCCACTGGTCACTTGCTTCCTCAAGTGTCCCTCATTATGAGATTTAAAAGTTGGAAGGTATGGTGATTGTTGTGTTTCATAAGGATGTACAGTATTTTCTTCCCCTGTAGGTGGTATTAAAGAGTCATTAAACCCAGACTAATAAAAACTCTTATGTAGTCATGTCCTGGCTGTTTTGTGCAATCTCTCCCCCCCCCCCCCCTTCTACTGCAGGCAATTAGGGACCTGGAGGAAAGGCAGCTGTGCTGTGGGCTGTCTTCCCCCCTGACAACACTGCTGATACTCTCAGAGTAGCTGTGCTGCAGGCTTCTCCTAGTTCATGAAGTTTTGCAGGTGATGCCTGTCTTCTTCCACATAGGAGACTTCTGGAACCTAAAGTAGTACCTAAAGTAATCAGATTTTTAAGCTTTTTTAAATTGCGGGTTCCTTATAAGTTGGCCTGACATGAGTGCATATGGACGGTTGGCTCTGATCTCTTGGGCTCTTTGGAATGAGTGTATCTATATCTATAGAGCCAAAGCTCTTGTTTTTAATTTTGGATAGACTGGTGAGAGGTTTCTAATCCCCATTGGGTTTTGTTGCCATCTGTGACCCCTTTAGGGAAATTTACTCTATTTTTGTCAGTGACCAATGTCACCAGGACTGAAAGCGTGGGAAAATCCAAACTTTTTAAATGTCATCAGAACATAAATAGAGAGAACATTTTCCAATGGGAACACTTGTTCTGGTGATAAATATGTAACACGGGATTTCCACCACTTTGAAAAGATTTAGGCTGGGTTCACACTATTGTGAATTGGATGTGGGTTTCCCAGCATCCAATTTGCATAACAAGAGATTGTGAGCGGCTCTCTATGGAGCCAGTTAACACATCTCCGCAGTGGCTCTGGTGTGAATTGCACAGGAGTCCTGTGTGGCTTTTGGTCCACTTCAGGTCCGAATTCAGACCAAAATTCAGGCTGAAATTGGACCTGAAACCGTGAATGGAGACGCACTGGACCCCTGCTGTGAGCCGCTGCATTCTCCAGTGTGAACCCAGCCTTACTCTCAATTCCTACTGGATGGGGCACAGATGGCAAAAGATGACAGGTTTAATGTAAGTGATATATATAAAAATGGACAAGAGGTCTGCAAGAATTTGTCAACGAAGGACAACCGGTATTACAAAAATACAAAGAGCTATATTGAAAAAAACACAATTTCTTATAAATACAAAAAATAAACCTCCACCATATATTCAAGTAAAATATGACAATGTTGTCAAAGGACACAGGTAACTACCACAGACACTCATCTATCCACATGCACACTAAAATATAATAGAATATGTATGACCAAAAGCTCACTGTGAGGAAGGTAGTCACAGACCCAGGGAAGCAGGGATTGCTCAGCAAAGGAATCACCTCACAGTGGGCTTTTGGTGCAGAGGTGAGCTGTGGATGGGGGGTTACAGAGGTGAGCTGTGGACAGGGGGTGCAGGGGTGAGCTGTGAATTAGGGGGTACAGATGTGAGCTGTGAACGAGGGGGAACAGAGGTAAGTTGTGGACATGGGGGAACAGAGGTGAGCTGTGGATGAGGGGGTACAGATGTGAGCTGTGGACGAGGGGGGACAGAGGTAAGCTGTGGACGAGGGGGAACAGAGGTAAGCTGTGGACGAGGGGGAACAGAGGTAAACTGTGGATGAGGGAGGTACAGAGGTGAACCAGGGAATGGGGGGTACAGAAGTGAGCTGTGGATGGGGGGTACAGAGGTGAGCTGTGGATGGGGGGGGGTACAGAGGTGAGCTGTGAACAGGAAGGTACAGAGGTGAGCTGTGGACGGGGTGGTACAGTGGTGAGCTGTGGATGGGATGGTACAGAGGTGAGCTGTGGATGGGGGGGTACAGAGGCGAGCTGTGGACAGGAACGTACAGAGGTGAGCTGTGGACGGGGTGGTATAGTGGTGAGCTGTGGATGGGGGGGTACAGAGGTGAGCTATGGAAGGGGAGGTACAGAGGTAAGCTGTGGACGAGGGGAAACAGAGGTGAGCTGTGGATGAGGGAGGTACAGAGGTGAACCAGGGAACGGGGGGGTCGAGAAGTGAGCTGTGGATGGGGGGGTACAGAGGTGAGCTGTGGACAGGAAGGTACAGAGGTGAGCTGTGAATGGGGGTACAGAGGTGAGCTGTGGACAGGGTGGTACAGTGGTGAGCTGTGGATGGGGTGGTACAGAGGTGAGCTGTGGACAGATGGTACAGAGGTGAGCTGTGGGTGAGGGAGGTAAAGAGGTGAACCAGGGAATGGGGGGGTACAGAAGTGAGCTGTGGATGGGGGGTACAGAGGTGAGCTGTGGATGGGGGAGTTCAGAGGAGAGATGTGGATGGAGTACAGAGGTGAGCTGTGGATGGGAGAGGTACAGATGTGAGCTGTGGATGTGGGGGTATAGAGGTGAGCTGTGGATGGGAGGGGTACAGAGGTGAACTGTGGATTTGGGGGTACAGAGGTGAGCTATGGAAGGGGAGGTACTGAGGTGAGCTGTGAATGAGGGGGTACAGATGTGAGCTGTGAACGAGGGGGAACAGAAGTAAGCTGTGGACGAGGGGGAACAGAGGTGAGCTGTGGATGGGGGGTACAGAGGTGAGCTGTGGACAGGAAGATACAGAGGTGAGCTGCGGATGGGGGTACAGAGGTGAGCTGTGGACGGGGTAGTACAGTGGTGAGCTGTGTATGGGGTGGTACAGAGGTGATCTGTGGACGGGGGGTACAGAGGTGAGCTGTGGACGGGGTACAGAGGTGAGCTGTGGATGGTGTGGTACGGAGGTGAACTGTGGTTGGGGGGTACAGGGGAGAGATGTGGATGGAGGGGTACAGAGGAGAGCTATGGAGGGGGTGCAGAGGTGAACAATGGATGATTACTTTGGGAGGGGATATGTAAATATTGTCTCTTGTGCTGATTTTTTCTGTATAGGAAAAACAAGGAATGGTGGCACACCACAGACGCATATACAGATGATATAGGAGAACTGGAGAAAGTGCAGAGAAGGGCAACCAAACTGATAAGAGGCATGGAGGAGCTCAGCTATGAGGAACGATTAGCTGAACTGAATTTATTCCCTCTTGAGAAGAGGCGATTACGGGGGGATATGATCAACATGTATAAATATATCCTGTATGTGGTCCATACTGTATAGTGAAATCTGTGTTGTTATTTATTTCAAGATCATTGCAAAGGACACAGGGGCACTCTTTGCAGCTACAGGAAAAGATGTTCAATCTACATATGGAAAGGCTTTTTACAGTAAGAGCTGTGAAAATGTGAAACATACATCCTCAGGAACAAGTTCTTGCCAGCTCAGTTGATTGTTGAGCTGGATTGGATACCTTAATGCAGAGGATATAACTTGATATTAAAGCTAAATTCCGGGGATGGATATTATTGCATAGTATACATATGCCATACCTGGCTGATCCCTGTGCCATCAGAGAATCACTGTAGTAGTGACCACTTCTGCAGTGATCCTTGCTGCTTTCCAGGTGCCCTGCTGAACAGCTGCCTGGCTGAATAGTAACCACAGGGGGTCTGTGGCTTTGCAAGAGCACCATTCAGAGAAAACCTTGTATTTTTCGCAATAAATACAAGGTGTTCTCTGGTTGGACGAGGTGGGGATCATGATGTCACAACCCCACTTTGCATTGTTTTTCTGTGAATCTCTACCTTGCCCAATCAGGGAACACCATGCAGTTGTTGAGAAAAATACAAGGTGTTCTCTGAATGGCACCCGTGCCAAAGGAGCAACTCCCAGGGTTCAGCATGCAGTAGGGCAGCTGCTCAGCATGGGACCTGGAAATATTGAGCATCACTATAGTAGTGCCTGCTATTACAGTGATTCTCCATTTCTACAGGGATTGGCTGGGAATGAAATATGCATATTATGATGGTCCAAGTTAGACCAATGTAATTGAAAACTATTGATTGGTGGAATTCAGCTTGAACATTTATATGTAATAACATCAGAGATTGCAAAGGACAGGGGATAGTCAGGGAATATCCCACTGCCTGTTTTCCCAGTTCGAAATATTGGACCATTCTTCATAGTTTTTTTGCCTTCCCCTGGGTCAACTATGGGTATAAGGCAGCCTTTTTCAACCAGGGTGCCTTGAGGTTTCTGCAGAGGTGCCTTGGTAAAATGACCAAAAATTGCCCAAAAATTGTATACAAGCTGGCGTCTGGATGAAGCCTGCCTTTTAGTTAAACAAAGCCACAGGTTTTTATTGTGCACCATTACAAGCTTCTAGCTGCCAGAGCCCTTACGACCAATGGCATCCTTTTTTGACCCTCCTCTGTCCCTCTCCATCAACGTTGGGGTCACATTAGCTGAGTGATGAAGAAAGAGAGGGAGAACAAAAACATTGGAACACTAGTCAGTACCATTTTCCAAAAGTATATTTGCTTTGGAAGAATAATTCACCTCTAATGTTGGGTGTCCTACATATGTGGACGTTGCCGCGTTATGTAAAACTATTAGAATAATTTTGACATTTTAGAATGGGTGCCTTGAGACTGTCCATCATTTCTAAAAGGTGCCTTGAGATTGACCATAATTTTTAAGGGTGCCTTGGCTGAAAAAGGTTGAGAAACACTGGTATAAGGTTTTGTATATGGACATTTTCAATTTATTAATTTTTTATGTTGGTTAAGCATAATGACAGCTTCCCCATCCTGGGCTGTTCTCACCTCGTGATCCTCTCCATTCAGGAAATGGTTCACAGCTTCTCCCCAGCCAATGGGAAAAGAGGGGTGTGGACTGTGGAAGGCAAAGTAGAAGCCCAGTACTGGAGCATGACTGTGGGGCCCTAGGGCAGATTGGAGCTGGATTTTGTGAGGATATGATAATATGACAGGGAGGCTGCAGGGGCCCCCTGGAGCTAGGGGCAGGGTTGCGATTGTGACCCCTGCAACCCCTTATGCTATGCCCATGCTTACCTCTTACACCCTGGGTTCCATCGTGTCACCAGCTGTGGTAGTAAATAGAGACTCACACAATATTAAAGAAACAGTTCAAATATGTTTACTGTAGTATCAAAACACAAGATACATATGTATATCAACTTTGGTCAATAATAGAAACACTCCTGTATACACCGCCCTTTATCTCAATCTTATCTAGTAAACACAATATATTGGTGTAAAGTTCCCTGAATTCTGGATGAACACAAATATTAACTCAATACAGGGACCTATGTGAACAGGTTAACAGGAGAGTAGACACCTGGCACAATATCTTATGTGTCAGGTCTCTCCCTTCTGCCTCCTCAACTCACAGGCCAGCAATCCTGCACAATATTGAAAACAGTATAAATAATATTATATTCAATAGGATGTCTCTCTTTAGCAGATCAATGCAATTTGAGCAGATGAGGAGAGAAAATGATAAAAAGGTGAGAAAGGGTATTCCTTGAAATCCAGATGGCTTCAGCTAGCCTATTTTAAGTTGTGAATAAAGTACCGTATATACTCTAGTATAAGCCGAGTTCTTCAGCACATTTTTTTTGTGCTGAAAAAGCCCCCTCGGCTTATACTTGAGTCACTGTGCCCATCTGCAGCCTCATGTGCCTGATCTCCCGGCGCTGTGACATGCAGTCTAGTCGGCGGCTGTCCAGTGTAACAAAGCCCCGCCATCTCCTCGTCCTCGTCCATGATAAGCGGAACACTGACTAACTGCTGGGAAACTGAATCAGTGTTCCGTCACATGAGGAGGAGGCGGGGCTTTGTTACACTGGATGGCTGCTGACTAGACTGCATGTCACAGCGCTGGTGTTCTGGAGATCAGGTACATGAGGCATGCAGATGGACACAGTGAGGCAGGGAGATGGGCAGAGTGAGGCAGGGAGATGGACACAGTGAGGCATGCAGATGGGCAGAGTAAGGCATGCAGATGGACACAGTGAGGCATGCAGATGGACACAGTGAGGCATGCAGATGGACACAGTGAGGCATGCAGATGGACACAGTGAGGCATGCAGATGGACACAGTGAGGCATGCAGATGGACACAGTGAGGCATGCAGATGGGCAGAGTGAGGCATGCAGATGGACACAGTGAGGCATGCAGATGGACACAGTGAGGCATGCAGATGGACACAGTGAGGCATGCAGATGGACACAGTGAGGCATGCAGATGGACACAGTGAGGCATGCAGATGGGCAGAGTGAGGCATGCAGATGGACACAGTGAGGCATGCAGATGGACACAGTGAGGCATGCAGATGGGCAGAGTGAGGCATGCAGATGGACACAGTGAAGCATGCAGATGGACACAGTGAGGCATGCAGATGGACAGAGTGAGGCATGCAGATGGACAAAGTGAGGCATGCAGATGGACACAGTGAAGCTGCAGATGGGCATTGTTGACCCTCTTTTCCACTTACAGTAGCTGTGCATTTCTCACCCTAGGCTTATACTCGAGTCAATAAGTTTTCCCAGTTTTCTGTGGTAAAATTAGGTGCCTCGGCTTATATTTGGGTCGACCTATACCCGAGTATATGCAGTAATCCAAAAAGGCAAGGTGTAGCAAAGTTAGCAAAGCTGTGATTTATCCTGGTAGTGGTATAACTTCCTTCTTTTTATCATCCTGAAGATGTAATCTGATATGGCTACTGAAATCAATAATGTTTACTGAGCATAGGCATCTACTGGCTGTGTCCGTTATAATAGAGAGTTTAACTTCCGTGGGACTACAAGTACCACCAGCTAAGCTGTGTGGGTGTTGTTTAACCAGCAGTGTCCTTAACTATAACATGGGCTATGCCCGCTATCCACTCCAAATCTCAGATGGATTAGATAATGGTGCAGATGATGAGAAGACTCCAGCCAAGACTCCAAGACTCTGTGTCTTTGCTCTCGAAAATGGCGGCCGCCACACCACACTGCAGCTCACTGGATTCTGAATTGCAGGCGCCTCTAGATGACCTGGAACACCCGCTGGTCCACCGCACTGAAGAAGCTGTCCACAGAGATCCCTCTGGGTATAGCTGTCCGGCTCCCCGCTGTGTAGGCCACAAATCCTCAGCAAACTTCCTGTCACACAGACCCTAATGCCGCGTACACACGAGCGGACTTTCTATCCTACTTGGTCCGGCACACTTTCCGACGGACTTTGTCCGCCAGGTGCGCCGGACTTTAAAACGGACGGACTTGCCCACACACGCCGGGACTTTCCGGCGGGCTAAGTCCGCCCGTCTTTCCGACGGACTTTCGCCGGAGTTCCGGCGGACTTTCAGAATGAACGGACTTGCCCACACACGGACAAGTCCGTTCATTTTGAACGTGACTCAGGTGCGACGGGACTAGAAAAGGATGTCAATCTTGCCGCTTTTATCGGCGAGATTGACACCTTACTAGCCCCGTCGCGGGGCATACCAGGCCCTTAGGTCTGGTATGGATTATAAAGGGGAACCCCGCTACGCCGAAAAAACGGCGTGGGGTCCCCCTAAAATCCATACCAGACCCCGATCCGAGCACGCAGCCTGGCCGGTCAGGAAAGGGGGTGGGGACGAGCGAGCGCCCCCCCCCTCCTGAACCGTACCAGGCCGCATGCCCTCAACATGGGGGTGGGTGCTTTGGGGGAGGGGGGCGCCCTGCGCCCCCCCCCCAAAGCACCTTGTCCCCATGTTGATGAGGACAAGGGCCTCTTCCCGACAACCCTGGCCGTTGGTTGTCGGGGTCTGCGGGCGGGGGCTTATCGGAATCTGGGAGCCCCCTTTAATAAGGGGGCCCCCAGATCCCGGCCCCCCACCCTATGTAAATGAGTATGGGGTACATGGTACCCCTACCCATTTACCTAGGAAAAAAGTGTAAGTAATAAAACACACTACACAGGTTTTTAAAATATTTTATTAAACAGCTCCGGGGGGGGGGGATCTTCCTCCGGCTTCGGGGGTCTTCTTCCGGCTTCGGGGGTCCCTCCGCTTCATCTTCTCCCGGCGTCCGGTTGGTTCTTCTCCCGGTGTTCCAGTTCTTCGGCCGGCTCCTCTGCTGTCTTCAGGTAGCTCTCTTGCCAGCAGAGGTCCGGACTTCTGGGCTTCTGGGCTTCTGGGCTTCTTCTCTTCTCTTCTCCAGATGTTGACACGACGCTCTCTCCGGCTGGACTGCTCTCCGAGGGCTGCGTTGTGACTTATATAGGCGGAGACCCCGCCCCCTTTTGATGTCACAGTCCCTGGGCATGCTGGGACTGTGACGTTTTAGGGGGCGTGGTCAACATCACCCAGTGACCACGCCCCCTAAAACGTCACAGTCCCAGCATGCCCAGGGACTGTGACATCAAAAGGGGGCGGGGTCTCCGCCTATATAAGTCACAACGCAGCCCTCGGAGAGCAGTCCAGCCGGAGAGAGCGTCGTGTCAACATCTGGAGAAGAGAAGAGAAGAAGCCCAGAAGCCCAGAAGTCCGGACCTCTGCTGGCAAGAGAGCTACCTGAAGACAGCAGAGGAGCCGGCCGAAGAACTGGAACACCGGGAGAAGAACCAACCGGACGCCGGGAGAAGATGAAGCGGAGGGACCCCCGAAGCCGGAAGAAGACCCCCGAAGCCGGAGGAAGATCCCCCCCCGGAGCTGTTTAATAAAATATTTTAAAAACCTGTGTAGTGTGTTTTATTACTTACACTTTTTTCCTAGGTAAATGGGTAGGGGTACCATGTACCCCATACTCATTTACATAGGGTGGGGGGCCGGGATCTGGGGGCCCCCTTATTAAAGGGGGCTCCCAGATTCCGATAAGCCCCCGCCTGCAGACCCCGACAACCAACGGCCAGGGTTGTCGGGAAGAGGCCCTTGTCCTCATCAACATGGGGACAAGGTGCTTTGGGGGGGGGGCGCAGGGCGCCCCCCTCCCCCAAAGCACCCACCCCCATGTTGAGGGCATGCGGCCTGGTACGGTTCAGGAGGGGGGGGGGGCGCTCGCTCGTCCCCACCCCCTTTCCTGACCGGCCAGGCTGCGTGCTCGGATCGGGGTCTGGTATGGATTTTAGGGGGGACCCCACGCCGTTTTTTTCGGCGTAGGGGCTTCCCTTTATAATCCATACCAGACCTAAGGGCCTGGTATGCCCCGCGCTCGCCACAATAGGAAAATGTGTTTTACCTATTGCAGCGAGCGTGAGATGCAATACCCTGCCCTCGTGTTGTATCTGGTCCGTCGGACCAGCCTACACACGAGTGGGCTTTCCGTCGGACCAGCACACACACGAGCGGACTTTCCGCCCGAAACTGAGTCCGGCGGAAAGATTTAGAACTTTCTTCAAATCTAGGTCCGGCGGGCTTTTGGGAAAAAGTCCGCCGGAAAAGTCCGCCGGTGCCTACACACGGGCGGATTGTCCGGCACACTCTGGTCCGCCGGACCAAGTATGCCGGAAAGTCCGACCGTGTGTACGCGGCATTAGAGTCCAGCAAACACTAGAGGGAGCCAACCCCACATCAACAACACAGAAAATGTCTCTTACTTATAAGTATAATAGCTGATCTTGGCTACACTAAAATGAGACACGTTTATAAAACGACCAAAACAGGTTTTTGACTATTTTAAAAGGCCATGCTGGAAGTGAATGACTTACTGAATTAGAGATTTTTTTTTCAGTTTCTGCATGTTATTATGTTTAATAGGTTTATTTCTGCATAGAAAGGAGTGGAGAAGTAGATTTTTTTAAAATGCACGTATCTTTATATATTAACAACCATGCTAATCGCTACAGACATACAATACCCCCAAAATATTAATACAATGTGCAATATGGCTGCAGTCTACAATTCAATATACCAAAAATTTGTAACACAATATAACAATAAAAAAGGCACTGCAAACATAAAATGTGTGTTATATCAAATAATCACCACTGTAAGGGCTAGTTTACACTTGCTTCAAAACCTGGCTTCAGACAGGCTTTGTTAAAATACTCTGAATGGCAGTCAAAGCCCCTTTCACCAAATAAAATGGTTAGCTTACAGTCCTGTTTATACTTTGCTTTTGCTTGGTGCTTCAATGAGGTTTCGATGGGGCTTCGATGAGGCTTCCATGGGGCTTCGATGAGGCTTTGTGGGGTTTCAATGAGGCTTCAGTGGGGCTTTGAGCAAGCTTTGCCATAGACTTCTATTGAGGCTTTGAAGACGCTTTGAAGCACCACTAAAGCTACATGGGGTTAGAGTTGCCACCTCATCCCTTTAAACCCGAACACATATTAATTACACAGGTTCTGTGGCTGATTAAGGTAGTAATTAAACTCACTTGGTGCTTACCTGCATAAAATTAGCCTCAGAACCTGTGTAATTCATATGTGTTCAGGTTTAAAGGGATGAGGTGGCAACCCTACATGGGGAATAATTTTTGAAGCAAAGCCGAAGCAAAGCCGAAGCAAAAGCAGGTGTAAACAGAACTGTAAGCTAACCATTTTATTTAGTGACAGCTTTCAGAGAGCTTTAACAAAGCCTGTCCGAAGCCTTGTTTTGAAGCAATTGTAAACTAGTTGTTCATGTGTGTTGAAGTCACAGCAAGTGTAAATGAACCCTAAAAGCCAAAGTGACCAGGTGTATAACAAATAAAGATTAGTCCATCCTGCCACGGTTCTAAATAAACTCAAAAGTTAAGTCTTTCCACCGTGAATGAAAAGTGCTCCAGTGCTTAAACAAAGATTAGTCAATCCTGCACCAGTTTTCAATAAAATTCTCAAGAAAGTTCAATATGTCCACCATGAATTTAAGGTGCTCCAGCGCTCAAACAACTTTGCCCAGCAGACTGGGACAACAATGCCTGTCTAATTACAGATTGGCATATCACGCTTATACAGATGACTTCCGTCTAACACGGTATCCAGTCCTGACTCTCCTCTCTTGTGGAAATCTCCATATGGTAAACAAGAAAGAAAAAAGGGGCTCCAATAGTGTAAAACCATTTAACTAAAATACACTTTATATATTTATATTAAAAAAAACACACTCACAAGAAACTAAAACAATCCCGTATTAAAGAAGAACCTTAGCCTGCATGGTGTATTGTGTCAGAAGGAACATTAAATCACTGTCTCAGTCTCAACTGATAGCCATTACATCACTTCCAATACTTCACTTCAGGCACCACTGCTGACGTTACAGGGGTGCTAGTCGAGTTGCAACCAGATGTAATGTCAACGGTGGTGCCTGAAGTGACATATTGGAAGTTATGTAGCGGATATCGGGTGAAACTGAGACTGGAGTTCCCACTTTATGTTAATGGGCACTGCCCATCAGAGTACCTTTTAGCATAAATTGTGCCCATCTGTGTGCCCCTTAACATAAAGTACGTGCCCATCAGCGTGCCCCCCTTAACATAATATGTGCCCATCAGAGTGCCCCTTAACATAAAATGTGCCCATCAGCAAGTCCATTAACATAAAATAATGGGCACATTTTATATTAAGGGGAACTCTGAAGGGCACATTTTATGTTAAGGGGCTCTCTGATGGGCACATTTTATGTTAAGGGGACATGCTAATGGACACATATTATGGTAAAGGGGCACTCTCATGGGGACACCTGATGTAAGGTGGCACTGTGATGGGGACACCTGATTCAAAGGAGCACTCTAACGGGCACACCCAATGTAAAGGAGAACTCTGATGGGCACACATGATGTGATGGGGACACCTAATGTAGGGGAGCACTCTAATGGGCACCCCTAATGTAATAGAGCACTCTGATGGGCTCACCTGATCTAATGGGGGCACCTTATGTAAAGGGCACTCTGATGATGACACCTAATGTAAGGGGGCACTCTGATAAGGCCATCACTGTGATGGGGGAACATTATATAATGGGGCACTATAATGGGGACAAATCATGTAAGAGGGCACACTGATGGGAGACACCAGATGTAAGGGGGCCTTCTGATATAGAAACCTGATGTAAGTGGGCACTCTGATGGGAATTCCTGATTTAAGGTGGCACTCTGATGGGATCACATTACTTAACCACTTCCCTCCCAGCTTATAGCAGAATGACGGCCGGGTGGTGGTTCCGTTATCCTGACTGGACGTCATATGATGTCTTTCGGGATAACAAGCCAGCGCCTGCCCGTGGGGGTGCGCAGCGCGGTGATCGCTGGTGTGGTGCGTCACTCTGACACACCGCATCTCTGATCGTGGTAAGGAGCCTCTGACGGAGGTTCTTTACCATGTGATCAGCTGTGACCAACAGAGCTGGTCACAGTGTGAATCATGAAGTGCCGGCAATCTGCTTTTCCTCAGTTTGCACTGACTGGGAGAGCCGATCGTGGCTCTCCTGTCAGAGGGGGGGGTGTGAGCTGATAATCATCACATTGATTATCAGTGAAGCCCATATCAGAGGTGCCCACCGCAGCTGCAAATCAGTGCCGATCAGCTGCCAGTAAGTGCCTACCCAAATCGCCAATCAGTGCTCATAAAAGTGCCAATCAGTGCCCCATCAGTAACGCCTGTCAGTGCCCTTCTGATACCCATTAGTAATGCCTGTCAGTACCTCCTCATCAGTGCTGCCTATCAGTGCCATCTATCAGTGCCCATCAGTGCCACCTATCAGTGCTCACCAGTGCTGCAATGTCACAGTCCCACTATAAGTCGCTGATCCCCACCATTACTAGTAAAAATAATTAAATAAATAAAAGTTCGGTAAATCTATCCCAAAGTTTGTTTGACTTCTTGCGCAAACCAACCAATATACGCTTATTGGGATTTTTTTTTTACAAAAAATATGTAGCAGAATACATATTGGCCTAAATTGATGAAGAAATTTGATTTTTTCAAATATTTTTTGGATATGTTTTATAGCAGAAAGAAATATTGTTTTTTTTTTTCAAAATTGTCTGTCTTTATTTGTTTATAGCGCAAAAAATAAAAACCGCAGAGGTGATCAAATATCACCAAAAGAAAGCTCTATTTGTGGAGAAAAAAGGACATCAATTTTATTTGGGTACATCGTTGCACAACTGTGCAATTCTCAGTTAAAATCATGAAAAAAATGGCCTGGTCATGAAGGGGGGGTAAATCTTCTGGAGCTCAAGTGGTTAAGCAGCTTCAACATTTAAAATATGCAAAGAACATTGAGGAGTCTGAACTATCCAACTACCCTTTAAAGCGTTATTAAACCCAGTAATATGAAAATAGTTACTCTCCCCCCCCCCCGTGTCCACAGCTTATAAATCTTCTTTTTACATTAAAATATTGCCACTTTATAACTTTTTGGATGATCTGTACACCACAGTTACATGATAAACTGCAAAGCTTTTCCAGTGCTGAGAGTTCAGATAGGAGGAGATTTCCTAAATTTGAATGTGAATAGAAAAGAAAACAATAGAATCGAAAGGAATAGAATAGAAAAAACAATAGAATAGAATAGAATGAATATAACAATATAACCAGTTTCTGAAATTCAAATTTCAAAAAGAATATAATAGAAAAGTAAAAAATAGAAAAGAAAATTATAGACTATATCCATTTTCCAAAATTTGAATTTCTAACAGAATAAATTTGATTTTTAATGAAATTCGATTCAAATTCAAATGGAATTTGAGTTTGAATCGATTCAAATTTTCCCAATTCGGTCGATTTGAGTTCAATTTGACCAAATTCGTAAATTTTGAATTGATTCGAATTTGAATTAACAAAACGAATTCCGAAAACTAATTAAACAAATTTAAATAAACAAATTTATGTAAATAATGAATCAAAACAAAACATTTTTTTTTGTTCTACACATGTCTAGTCACTTCTGAGAAGTTTTCCCTACACATGAGATACATTTTGAAGTAGCTCAGCAGACAGCTTGTCTATTCAGAACACAGTTCTGCTGTATGGAGGGGGAGTGTGTTTCTTTCCCCCAATCCTATGGAGGAGGATTTGTTTAATCTCTGTGTATCACCTGAGGCTGTTCACTTCACTGGGTATATATAAGGGTTTACAAACACTTTAACGTCAGAGGCTGGTGGGCAGGTTTCTGATCATTTGATAACTTGGCTGCCACAGTGATCATGTGATCACATGTGATCATGTGACTGGGAGCTGTTGGTGACAGCTCAGCCACAGCACTGGGGGGCACAGAGTGAGTTCACTCCCAACACAAAACAGCATTGCCAGGAGTACACATGAATATGGCAGCCTGGCGTTAAAACCTACCATCATGCTGCCACATATATGCATATGGCTGGTGGGAGAAGGTTCATAAAGGGTTAAATAGTGCATGAATCAAGGTGTAAATGCACCACAAATAAAAGTTCTGAAATCAGAATATTTTGATTTTTGTGATTTTATTAGCTTCAAAAATCAGTCAAAGATGCTAACACATTTCTAAGATCTTAGGATGACCCCTTCATTAGGACTTGCGTATCTTTGGAAACCTGCCAAGAACCACTAGCTAAAAATGACCACAGCTTGTTTATGCCAGTATGAAAAGCTGTTTTCAATGACCCAATGGGCAGAGCATAGTGTATCCTAAAGTAGCAGAAGAGTCACAATTTTATTTTTATTACCTTTATTAGAATTTTATGTGCCAGATTTCATTTATTATCTTTATATATACGATACATCATATCTACTATACTTTGATTACACCTGGCTATTTCTGATGTGCGCTCAGCAGTGCTATCATCCTTTATTGTGAAAAGCTGTTTTTCAGATTTTGAAGCAGGTTTGCAACTGACAATCTCTGTGTCCAGAAGACTGCCTATACACCTTGGCCAAATACATACTGTAGGTGGTATGCCTAAATATGTTTCTGCTGTTTATAAGCTGTGCAGAACACAAGTGAATCAAAATCACACAGATCACTCTCAGCCTTTCTTTGGGAGACCTCCAAATGGGTGATAACAAACCCTTCATTACTAAGTATACTTCTTAAGTTGCTTTCATTATACTTTACCGTATGGAACCTCTCCCCCCCAACCATATAAAATGTGCCATTTAGTCCTCCATAATACAACAAGTGCCCACCAGGTTTCAGAAGCTTTGAGAATCTCATAAAATTGTTCACAAAATCGTCAAGGTCTTTGCTAATGAATTCCGGAATACACCCCATAGCCAGGCAATCGGCTTGTGGTAGCACAATTGGGTCTGTGAGATTTTCCAGATTTAGATCGAATTTTACAACATGGGTAATTGCCGCCCTGAGTCCAACTTCCTTTTCCTCACATCGCTCACTGGAAGGCAGAAGCACATCCCATGTCACATTCAACATTAAATTGATTTTCTGTCAGGCATTGAGTACATTAGCTCTCAGCTGGTGAATACTGCTGACATTTCTGAGTTGTAGATGGATATTTGTAGTACTAATACATAAGACTGGGGTCATGAAGAATGTAATCATTGCCATAATAAACATTTGAATTATTATATATTTTTTTTATGTGTGTGAAATGATAAGCCCCTATCCCTTCTCCTTCTCCTGCCCCTTCCTCATCCTCTCCTTTCTCCTCTTTTGTCTTCTCTTCTCTCCTCCATTCCCCTTCCTTCATCTTTTCACCTTTACTCCTCTACTCTTTCTTATCCTCTTCTTCTCTCCCTTCTTTTCTTGTTTCCCCTCACTTCTCCTCTGCTGTCTTTTTCTTCATTTCCCTCCAAGGGAGCACATGTAGCACCCTGATGTTTAGGCAGGGTTTCTTCTAAATTTACCTGCCAGGTGTAGTTACCCTGGCTCATTGTTAGGGATCAATTGATTTCATCCTAAGTCTAGAATTGTTGCCCTTCTCTCTTCTACCGCTGGTTGGCCGGGTATCTGGTGGCATAAGATAGGACAAGAGCAAAGCAAGGACAGATTAGAAGTATATGGGGTATCTCAGTCAATGGGCAGGGGTTTTCTTAAATCCCTTGGCCTGCTGGGAGAACCTATATATTTGGGTGGACTCAGGTGATCAGTGTTCTGTGCCACCTGGACGGCTGTCTGGGTGGGTGTGTGTTGTATTGCCCGGGCTGTTAGGCTGGAGCATGAGCCTATCCTGGGCACATCTGGCTGCTAGGTTGTCTAAGGGCCTATCCAGAAGCAAGAGAGCAGTGTAGGTTTGGGACTGCGCCTTGCAGTCCAACCTTAAGTAACAGTTCTGCTGGCCGGAGAACCTGTCATGGTCAGAGGTAGAGAGGAAGCAGTTGCCACTAAGGGACCATCCACCTTGTTACCAGGGACCACTGTGAGTAGCTGAAGCAAGTACCAGAGCAGTATTCTCACCAACCAGGGATGGTTAAGAATGGGGAAACTTCAGCAGCTGTCAAGCCAAGGACCCAGCCAACGGAGGTGATGCTTGCAGAGCAGCCTTGTGTGTTGAGCCAGGGACCGAGCAGGCCATTTGGGTGAAGCTTGAGAAGTATCTGGAGTGCCAAGCTAGGGACCCAGCAGAGAGGCGGGGGTGACGCTTGAGGAAGATACTAAAGTGAAGATTGGAAGAGCTCAAGGGATTCGGTGGCAGTGAATCATCAAGTCTAGTGAGAGAGACTGGGAGTTCATTGGATTGAGAAACTACAAGAAGTGATTGTAAAGAAAATTAAGGAGTTTGTTGTTCCTGACTAGGGATGAGCCGAACACCCCCCTGTTCGGTTCGCACCAGAACATGCGAACAGGAAAAAAGTTCGTTCGAACACGCGAACACCGTTAAAGTCTATGGGACACGAACATGAATAAACAAAAGTGCTAATTTTAAAGGCTTATATGCAAGTTATTGTCATAAAAAGTGTTTGGGGACCTGGGTCCTGCCCCAGGGGACATGGATCAATGCAAAAAAAAGTTTTAAAAACGGCCGTTTTTTCAGGAGCAGTGATTTTAATAATGCTTAAAGTCAAACAATAAAAGTGTAATATCCCTTTAAATTTCGTACCTGGGGGGTGTCTATAGTATGCCTGTAAAGGGGCGCATGTTTCCTGTGTTTAGAACAGTCTGACAGCAAAATGACATTTCAAAGGAAAAAACTCATTTAAAACTACCCACGGCTATTGCATTGCCGACAATACACATAGAAGTTCATTGATAAAAACGGCATGGGAATTCCCCAAAGGGGAACCCCGAACCAAAATTAAAAAAAAAAAATGACGTGGGAGTCCTCCTAAATTCCATACCAGGCCCTTCAGGTCTGGTATGGATTTTAAGGGGAACCCTGCGCCAAAAAAAAAAAAAAAAACGGCGTGGGGTCCCCCCAAAAATCCATACCAGACCCTTATCCGAGCACGCAACCTGGCAGGCCGCAGGAAAAGAGGGGGGGACGAGAGTGCGGCCCCCCCTCCCTCCTGAACCGTACCAGGCCACATGCCCTCAACATTGGGAGGGTGCTTTGGGGTAGCCCCCCAAAACACCTTGTCCCCATGTTGATGAGGACAAGGGCCTCATCCCCACAACCCTGGCCGGTGGTTGTGGGGGTCTGTGGGCGGGGGGCTTATCGGAATCTGGAAGCCCCCTTTAACAAGGTGACCCCCAGATCCCGGCCCCCCCCCTGTGTGAAATGGTAAGGGGGTACGTAAGTACCCCTACCATTTCACGAAAAAAGTGTCAAAAATGTTAAAAATGACAAGAGACAGTTTTTGACAATTCCTTTATTTAAATGCTTCTTCTTTCTTCTATCTTCCTTCATCTTCTGGTTCTTCTGGTTCTTCTGGCTCTTCTGGTTCTTCCTCCGGCGTTCTCGTCCAGCATCTCCTCCGCGGCGTCTTCTATCTTCTTCTCCTCAGGCCGCTCCGCACCCATGGCATGGGGGGAGGCTCCCGCTCTTCTCTTCTTCTTTTCTTCTCTTCTTCTCTTCTTCATTTTCTTCTCCGGGCCGCTCCGCAATCCATGCTGGCATGGAGGGAGGCTCCCGCTGTGTGACGGCGCTCCTCGTCTGACAGTTCTTAAATAACGGGGGGGCGGGGCCACCCGGTGACCCCGCCCCACTCTGACGCACGGTGACTTGACGGGACTTCCCTGTGACGTCACGGGGAATGCCACAGGGAAGTCCCGTCATGTCCCGTGCGTCAGAGGGGGGCGGGGTCACCGGGTGGCCCCGCCCCCCTTTATTTAAGAACTGTCAGACGAGGAGCGCCGTCACACAGCGGGAGCCTCCCTCCATGCCAGCATGGATTGCGGAGCGGCCCGGAGAAGAAAATGAAGAAGAGAAGAAAAGAAGAAGAGAAGAGCGGGAGCCTCCCCCCCATGCCATGGGTGCGGAGCGGCCCGAGGAAAAGAAGATAGAAGACGCCGCGGAGGAGATGCTGGACGAGAACGCCGGAGGAAGAACCAGAAGAGCCAGAAGAACCAGAAGAACCAGAAGATGAAGGAAGATAGAAGAAAGAAGAAGCATTTAAATAAAGGAATTGTCAAAAACTGTCTCTTGTCATTTTTAACATTTTTGACACTTTTTTCGTGAAATGGTAGGGGTACTTATGTACCCCCTTACCATTTCACACAGGGGGGGGGCCGGGATCTGGGGGTCACCTTGTTAAAGGGGGCTTCCAGATTCCGATAAGCCCCCCGCCCGCAGACCCCCACAACCACCGGCCCTTGTCCTCATCAACATGGGGACAAGGTGTTTTGGGGGGCTACCCCAAAGCACCCTCCCAATGTTGAGGGCATGTG